>NW_026068213.1:85700-173199 GCF_014885135.2 Alexandromys fortis
TAAATAAATAAATAAATAAAAATTAAAAAATGTTTAAGCCATTCTTATGAACTTAAATTATGCCATTGCTAGGGAAAAAAAATGGCACTGCCTGCTTGCCCTGCCCAACCCGGCATGGTGGAGTTGCTCGCCACCTCCAAGATCCATGCACAATGCTCTATCTCTAGGCATACAGCTGGTCCTTGTTTCCACCAAGCAAGTCATAGCACATTGTTCACTAACCCCATTCAAATACTTGGCCTTCTGAAAGAGTCAGAGTTCACACTGGCAGCATGACCCAGAAAGCCGGCATTTCAAAACATGTAACTTTTTTTCTGTTACTGCTGAGTCAGGAAAACCTCTCTTAAAGGAGTTGCAGCATGTCACCATCAAACAGCAAGAAGCTGTGTTAAGCTCTGTATTTTTGTCTAGAATTCCTTTCCAAGCCCCTCTCAGGTTTTAAGTGGATTTTAGTCAACCACATTGGCACCAATTTGTTGCAGTGAGGAGTCCGCTTGTTGGATCCCAAATGCCCAGCCCTAAAATAATCACACAGAAACTGCATTATTTAAATCACTGCTTGGCTCATTAGCTCTAGCTTCTTATTGGCTAACTCTTACATCTTAATTTAACCCATCTCCATTCATCTGTGCATCCCCACATCGGGTGCCAATTTGTTGTAATGAAGGCCACTTGAAGCTCAGTCAATAGAGCATGCAATTCTTAATCTCAGGGTCATGGGTTCCTGCCCCACATTGAGTGCCAATCTGTAGAAGGAGGGCACTTATTGGTTCCTGGCGGCTCAGCACTGAAATAATCATACAGAAACTGTATTATTTAAATCACTGCTTGGCCAATTAGATCTAGCTTCTTATTGGCTAACTCTTACATATTAATTTGCATACTGCCACGTGGTTTTGGTTTACCAGCAAGGCTTGGCATCTGTCTCTAGCTGCGGCTCCATAGCTGCTCTCTAACTACTCCTTCTTTCTCCCAACATTCAGCTTAGTTTTTCCATACCTAGTTCAGTTCCCCTATAGCTCTGCTATAGGTCAAAGCAGTTCCTTTATTTATCAATGGTAATTACAGCATACATAGGGAAATCTCACATCAATTGGTTATAGATATTTGCTATCATTCAAGAGGGTTTGTTTGCAAATTGTTATTGGTCTTGTCAAAAAATGGCTAAAGAAAACAGTTAAATTCATAGATCTTTTTCTAAAGTAAAAAGGAGGGATATGATATAGAAATGATGAGATAAAACGGTAGATTATTGAATCTAATATAATCTAAAGAACAAGTACTACTCTCAAAATATTTTATATTGGTATGGATTTTGATTTATTGATAAAAATTTAAAGTTATTTTTATATATTCTATGTATGTTTCTATTCTTGTTCCATGTATTATGCTTATACATCTCATTTAAAATTATAATTTATTATTAAAAATACAGGATAATAGTAATCTATAATAGTCAAACCTATAGTCATGCTAGGTATGTTTTCAAGATCATACACAGATATATTTAGATAGATGGTCTTCAAACACTTGAAAGATTTATAGAATATGACATTTAAAACATTTAATCTATGGCTTTCATGACAGTGAGACATGTCTGCTCCTGACAGCACCCATTTACTTTAAGAAAAGATGATATATATCAAAGAAACTCCTTATGAAATTTGCTTTCTTTATGGAAAAAGCTAGCCATTTGGGAAAAAAAAATTCTCTTACCTGAATTGCTCACATTATGACAAATTTTATCAATAAATCAAAATCCATACCAATGTAAAATATTTTGAGAGTAGTACTTGTTTTTTTTTATTGAGAAAAGGAAAAAAAAAGTTTCCGCCTCCTCCCAGCCTCCCATTTCCCACCCCCTCCTCCCACCTGACCCCCCCTCCCCCTCTCCTCTCCCCCTCCCTCTCCAGTCCAAAGAGCAATAAGGGTTCCCTGCCCTGTGGAAAGTCCAAGGTCCTCCCCACTCCGTCCATGTCTAGGAAGGTGAACATCCAAACTGGCTAGGCTCCCACAAAGCCGAACATGAAGTAGGATCAAAACCCCATGCCATTGTCCTTGGCTTCTCATCAGCCCTCATTGTTCGCCATGATCAGAGAGTCCGGTTTTATCCCATGCTTTTTCAGTCACAGTCCAGCTGGCCTTGGTGAGCTCCCAGTAGATCAGCCCCGCTGTCTCAGTGGGTGGGTGCACCCCTAGTGGTCCTAACTGATTATATTAGATTCACAAAATGGACCAACAGGACACAAAAGAAATTGTCAAACTTTGCCAAGATAAAGCAATACAATATTTAAAATTCTCTGTTTTTAAGAAATGTCTTTCAGATATACTAGGCCTGTAGGCCAAAGATGGGTTCTGCAATGTTGCAGAAGAACCATTGGTGACTGTCCAGGCACCCAGATATTCCTGTCATTAGGTAGCACTTCACCCTTCTGGGGTTTTTGATGGAGTTAAAGACTAAATAACTGGATAAATCTTCCCTTAGTTAGGATAGAAAGTGAAATAAGTATAAAACTTTAGACTCACCAAGGTAAGATAGATAACTGAGTATTTTCTCTAATTTTGCTAAATACAAATAGGCTGGATATTGTAACTGTAATTTGAGAACTGTTTATTTTGTATATAATTTTACTATGGTAAAAATGAAAAACATGTTTATTAATTAGACAAATGGGGGACATGTTGTAGAATAAATTTTGTACACTGTAAAGATTTACCACTTGAATTGGTTTAATAAAAAGCTTACTGAGCAGTAGCCAGGCAGGAAGTACAGGTGGAACAACCAAAAGAAGGATGCTGGAATGAAGAAGGATAGAGTAAGAGTATATACCAGAAGATACAGAGGAAGCAGAATGTGTAGAAAATTAGGGAACAAACCATGAGCCAAGTGACAGGGGGTAGAAAAGAAATGTGAGTTTACTTTCAAATGTAAGAGCTAGCTAGTAATAAGCCTAAGTTATGAGCCAAGCATTTACAATTAAAAATTTTTGAAGAATTCAATCCCTAGGCATTGTGTCTGAAGCCGTTCAAGATAAAGTTATCTTTTTTTTTCTTTCCCACACTAAAATACACAAACATTAATAGGAAAATTTCTCTTTCTACCACTGTCTATTCAGTATAAGAAATGATGGCTGCAATATGTAGGAACACATTGATATCGGAATGAGCAAAAAAACTTATTACCTTACACTCATTGAAAAAGTAAAGTTTTCTATTTCTGATCCTTTTCCACCAATGTCATTTATTCTACACTTTGCCATCTGTATAATAGTAAGAAAAATAGTGTTTTGTGCATTTTTACATGCCACTCACATGAAAAGATATTTATCTCATTTTGAAGATTAGGAGATCAACACATAGATAGATCACATTGATTTTTTTCATGTTCAAAAACATGAGTAAATAATTAGTGGTGAGAATATATGCAATAATGATGGCAGAAGGTATACATGTGGTTCACCAGTAGGTTCACCATTAGATCACTTACATAGCATCCACAAGCCCTGTATTTTATCTCAATATAGAAAGAAAGCAAAAAAATGAAAGCTGCAGTATGTACCTCTAGAATGTACCAAAATCTATTTTTTGAGCATATTTTCACACCATGTAATGTTTTACCTGCTATTCTCCTTGGGCCTACAGTAATTCTCCACTTTCAGCAGGCAAAAAACCTTCATGCTAAACTGACAGTTTAAAATGAAAGAATAACAATCAATGAATAATCAGACTTTTCATAAGCACTTCCAAAAGGTTAGGCTAAATAGGTTGGTTGGTTATCTGTGGACTTAGGCACTTAGTAAAATATGAGGCATGACAACAATCAAAAGAACCGAAATAGTTTCAAGAAAAAACTTCAGTAAAGACTTCAAGCTCCTGACTGAAAAATTGGTGATAATATTTGGGCAGAACAAAATAAGCAAAAGAGCCTGTCAGTATAACAACTCATAAATTCAATAACCAATGTATAACCTCAATCTTCTGACTTTCTTGGAACAAAATTATAAAGTGTTGCCTTAGCAATATTAAGTTTTAAAATTCCAATGCTTTTCTTGCTCAACAGCTACAGCCACCTCCTTCCTATGCCTCTATCTATTATCTGGCATAAGCCAAGTGTAGAATTCCTGCTGGTCTGGTAGCCAGAGAGTAAGAAACTAGCTTTAACACCCACTGGGCCACACTTAGCCTAGCTGAGGCGTTAGTATCTAGCCTTTTTTTGTTTAGCAGATATCTTTTGTAGCCCTAGGTAAATCTTGTGTGATAGTTTCCCAAAGATGCAAAGTCTGTGCAAATCTTAATTGGGGTGCAGGAACCCCTAGCACTTAATGAATCAAGAATTTGCACTTGGAATTGTATTTTTGGAAGGTTCATTAAGGTTGTTTAGAGCATATGGAAATCAACTGGCTTAGTTGTAAATATGGAAGAAAATACAAATGCCCTATGTAAAGGGAGTGTGCTTGAGTCCACCCAGGCTGAGAACCTCTGCAATGGCAAAGGCTAAGTTCATTCTCAAGTGTCTCTATGTCTTCTTTCCGTAGATTCATTTGAACCTACACTCAGTTCCCATTTTTGCATCCGAGGTCCAATTTTTGATACTGCTAAAGCTAAAGGATCATTTTCCTAAGCATCCTTAAGATGAGAGCATAGGCTTGGGACACAAGGCTGGCCTATGATAATATTAACAAATGCGTGTTTTAGAATTATGGAAAAATAGCTCTCCTTATCTGCAAAAAATACTCATGGTTTTATACACCACAGTATATCAGTATTCAGCTCTGATGGCAATTTTTCATCAATGAGGAGATGAATCTGAAGGTGTTCAAGATTAAATCCAAGATATTCAATGTGCCCAAAAGGAAAATGTCAAAAGACCTGGATCCTGGATGGTGTACCCGAGCTATTAAATTCTATGTTGCTTTTCTGAATGTGTGCAACTCAGATCCTCACTCCAAAAGAGCTTGCTACTCAGCAGAAATGAGTAATATTAGGTGATAACCTTAACCTACAAACAATCCATGAGAGCATCCAAATCAAACCCGAGTTATTCCTGGAGGTCTGAGCCACTTTTAACTAACATTTGACCCTTCTAAGTGTCCTATTTGTGACAAAGCTTTGTTTGGAGGCCTCTGACATTACAAAGGCCCACTATAGACTTAAGCTCCTCAAACTCGAGTCTACTTCTTTCCCTCTCTTTCTTACAGGTAACAAAATCTGTGCTAAACTTCAGTTAGAAATATTATTTCCCCAACTACTCTTGATATTTACTGTCCCTCAACTTTTATAGCAAACTCAACCAATACATGTTGCGGCAGGGGGCTGCTTGGTCTTCCCAACCACCTGGCTGTTTAGCCCAGAAATAATCACATAGAAACCATACTATTTAAATCACTGCTTGGCCCATTAGCTCTGGCTTCTTATTGTCTCCCGCTTATATCTTAATTTAACCCATTTCTATTAATCTGTATATTGCCACATGGCAGTGGCTTACTGGCAAAGATTTGACATGTCTGACTCAGGTGGCTCCATGGCATCTCTTAACTCTGCCCTTTTTTCCCAACATCCAGTCCAGTCCTCACTGCCTTCCTAAGTTCTGCCCTATTAACAGGTCAAGGCAGTTTCATTATTCATTAATGGTAATCACCGCACACAGAGGGGACTCCAATATCTCCTCCCCTATTCTGTTTAAATAAAAAGGATGGTTTTAACTTGAACATAGTACAATTACATATATAAAAACAGATATCAAGCAAGAATTACAATTACAATATTTATATCTATTTTCTATCTGTTCTTCAACTCCATCAAAGACTCCAGAAGGATATACTATTAGCTAAGTAAATAGGAAGTGCATTGTAAACAACTTCCAAAACTCTACAATTGACAGAGACATCTTGCTGCCTGGACAGTCACTCAAAATTCTTCTGTACCATCGGGGCATCCATCTTCAGCCTAGAGGCTATAGTATCCAGCAGACTTTTCCAAAAAGCAGAAAATTTCAAAGACAGCTCTACCTATATTGGCAGTTCATCAGTCACCATCTTATATGTCCTGCAGAATTCTAGCAGACTCTTTTATGAAGCAGGAACCCTGAAGGATTATCTCACTTTTAGGCAATTTCAGCAATCATTTTTCTGTGGGTCCTGCATGTCCAGTTCATCTAACAAACTCCATAAGGAGCCTCTTTGATGCCCATTTTCCTCCTGAAGTAGATTGGTGCTGCCAGAAGCAGATGTTCTCACTGTCATGAGAAGTCTTAAATTTTTAAAACATTTTAAATGTCATATTCTAAAGGCCTCTGAAAGATTTGAAGTATACCTAATTGACTGGAATATATCACTATACATCTAGAAAATCTAACTAACATGACTACAAGCTTTACTATTATAGATGATTATCTATTAACCTATATTTTTAATTATATATTACATTTTTAAATGAACTACACAATGACAATACCTTAATACAGGGCAGAAATATACATATAACAAGATTGACCTTAAATTTTTATCAATAAACCAAGATCTATACCAATGCAAATCTCTATAACCTATCCCCCTTTAAATATAAACAAACATTTATAAACAATATTTGGGAATATGGGCATAGTTTTGTCCATACTACTTCCTGCTGTTTAGGGGTGCTGTTAATCAGGTCTTTCATGGTGTATCCTGTGTGCTAGGTTCATCTCAGTCAGCAGTTGGGCAAAGTATTTTCTTTGTTCACAGCAACTTTTCAGGGGGTCTTGTTCCATCATACCACACAAGTCTAGAAGCAATGCACAGGTTCTCATCCTCTGTGAAAACAAGAGAAGAACCTCTTTTCCAAAGCAACCTATCCTTAGACCTAAATTTGGAAATCACGATACCTTTATAATATACATGCTGCTTTAGCTTAGCAGCCCATACAATAAGATGACTCTGTACTTAGCTCTTTCACAGCCAAAAAAATCAAAGATAACACAATAATATACGCAATCCAGATTCGGTGAATTTTCCATCTTTACCTGGCTTATTTTTATTCTATTTTTTTTAATATTTATTTTATTATCTTTACTCCTTTAATCTATGACTGTTGCTTTAAAGACTTTACCTTTTTTTTAAAAAAATTAACTTTATTTTATAACTTTTTATACTCTTTTTCTTCTCTCTTCCAAGCCTACATAAATTTTTCCAACACAGTGACACTTTTAGAGGGTTTTTTTTTTTTCTGGATTTGTCTTTTTTTCATATCTGTCATTATTTTCTGATAAGAAGCATTTCTTAAAAGGCTAAGCCCTTCTTAAAAATTAAGCTGTGACATTACTAGGTCAAATACAGTAGTTCTTGCTTGTCCTGCCCAGTCTAAAACTTAAGCTGCAACATTAGTATAGTATATACAGAAATGTCTGCTCACTCAGCACTGTCCAGCATGGTAGAGCCTTTTGTGCCTCTGAGCCATGCACAGTGCCCCAGTACCAGGCACAAATTTTGCCATTAAGCAAACTGTAGCAGTCTGCTCATAAACCCCATTCAAATGCTCTGTAGCCAGACCTCCTGACTAAAAGAGCCAGAAATCATGCTGACAGCATGTCCCAGAAAGCTGGCATTTTAAAATGACCATGGCTTTTTTCCTGTTATGGCTGAATCAGGAAAATCTCTCTTAAAGTACCTATAGTATGCTGCCAGCTGAAAAATAAATGAAGCTAAACTTTGGGTCTTCCTTTTTTGTATATAGAATTTCTTTTTTTGCTTTCTGAGGTTTACAAGAATTTAGTCCACCACGTTGGCATGCCAATTTGTTGGAGGAAGGGGCTGCTTGTTCTTCTTAGCCACCCAGATGCTTAGCCCAGAAATAATCACACAGAAACCATATTATTTAAATCATTGTTTGGCTCATTAGCTCTAGCTTCTTATTGCCTAACTCTTACATCTTTATTTAACACATTTCTATTAATCTGTACATTGCCACATGGCAGTGGCTTACTGGCAAAGATTTGGCATGTCTGACTCTGGCGGCTATGGCATCTCTTAACTCTGCCCCTCTTTTTCCCAGCATTCAGTCCAGTCCTCGCTGCCTACCTAAGTTCTCTCCTATCAACAGGCCAAGGCAGTTTCTTTATTCCTTAATGATAATCACAGCACACAGAGGGGACTCCCACATCAAATACATGTAAGAATTCTCTTTATTTTGCATTATGTGGAATATTGTGCTGTGGCAAAGTAAAGGCCTGAAGCACGTTATGTGGAAAACCTGGGAACATATTCATAATAAATCTTCTGTCAAAGTAACAAATTTTCTATTATAGAGGAGTTACAATGGGGTCTACTTTGCTTAATTGAAATTTGACTATGAGCAAATTAAACTCTTTCCCTGAATATTTGTTTATGGGGACACTGGAAATGCAGAATCCTATAGGGAAATGCTGCCATTTTATAGAAACTGGAAGCATATAAAATCAGGCCAGTTTGTGAATGATCATCCCTAATGAGAGTAAAAAGTGAACAAATAGCAGAGTAGAAAATCAAGCCACAATCTTAGAAAAACTTAATATCAAGGTCATCTGACCTGAAAGTTTTAAGAGCATTTATACTTGGCTGAACCTAAGGACTTCACTGCCTTTGACAGATGTAAAAATGTAGCCAACCAAAGAATGTCTTGCAATCAACAACCTTGAGGGGTTCTGGGTTAACAGTAGAACCTAATAGATACACATAGCCTTAAGCAATGAGAATCTTTTCTGGAATATAATGCAATAAGAAGTCTTTTTGACACAAAAGGAAATAAGGAGAGAATAACAGATGAGCTATATTATTTTCCTACCTGAGCTTGAAAAATACCCCATTACAAAAGGCAAAGAACAAGTACTTTCACAGAGATATTGAGAAAGTCAGCAAAAAAAAAAAAAAAGTCTCTCACCCCTCCCTTCTGGTAACCCAAGTGTCCTTTCCTTAATAAAAAAAATGGTAATTCAGGATTCTTGGTGTATTGATTGGATAAGAATCTATAATTAAGTGGAAAGATGGAAGCAGGGCTGACTCTTTGTGCTGACTCTTCCATTTCATTTCCTAATTAATGCCAAAACTATTTGGTGCCACTCAAGTTCACAAAATAAATGGAAACTTTGATGTATTCTCTCCATCTCCAGCCTAAAGGGCGTCATTATTTTCCCATCACATATAAATGTTACCTTGAAAGGTAACAACCCTCTCCTAGTACATACTAATGTTTTTATGTAGTACTCCCAACATGGTAGAATGTCTGCACTGATGTTTACACAGCTTAAATAAAATCTATCTAATCTGCTAACATTCACAATGCATGGTGAACTTTCAGTAATAAATATTCTTATGGGTTTGGGGGTTCTATTTAAAAATTTAGTTGAAACCAATTTCTCATACATAGAAAAATCCCCATGAAGCCTAAACTAAATGCTTTTAGACTTACTCTTACCCTATGAGAAACTATGTACTATTTATGTAAATGATTATGTTGTCTGTGGAATAAATGAATGTGGCATTTGTTATCTTTTTTCTGGGCACTTCACTTTTTGCTTTGTTTATAGGCCCTGAGAACACACACACACAAAGACACATGCACGTACACACACACACTACTGTTTTTCTGTAAAGCATCATATGATATCTATATATATCCATAACAAAAATTTTTAATGAATAATCATGCAATATCCATTCAAGCTCTTTTATGAAGCATCATATAAAACACATTCATATTCTGCCCTGCAATGGATAAGAGTGTATGATGATAATAGTCCTGAGCACACATCAGTTTATCAATTTGCAACTAGTTATATTTTAACTTAGGCAAGTTATGTAAAAGTTCTAACATTGATTTAGTTAACTATAAAATAAGAATAGTTATTTTAATTTGTACTTCATAAATATCAAGACCAATTCATCTACAAATTCAAGAGCACACTGGTTTTGTTAGAAGACTTATTATTATCATTCATGACTCTGCCCATGACCACAGAAAGTCTCCTGGTGGGTGGGAGACCTCAGCAGGTAAGGGACAGACAGATGCAGCATGCAGAGAGAATTTGGGTATAAAGATTATTTAGAGGGTATTGGGAATGATATAAGAATAAAGGATTATAGGGGGAATGGGACAGAAAGAGGGGAAGAACAGTGAAAGAGAGGAAATAGAGAGGGGAGAGACAGGCAGAGACTGCTCCTTTAGACAATGGAGGGAGAGAGAGAGAGAGAGAGAGAGAGAGAGAGAGAGAGAGAGATTGATTTGGAGTGGGCGGGGCTTGTCTCTTAAAGGGACAGGGAACCCAGGTGACAGAGCAGGTCAACAGATTATAAAAATTATCATGTTAGGGAAGAGAGCATTTCAGTCTCTGTCAGTATAATACGGGTTTTGAGCAGTGTGTGTTTCTCTCAGTATATCTGTTCCAATCTTTTACTGAACACTGCCTTTCTGTGTTAATAACTTTTCTCATTATGTGATCAAATATATTACAGAAGTTACTTAAGGGGAAGAAAGATTTAGTTTTGGCTCCTGGTTTCCCTGACTATAGACCATTGTTGCTTTCCCCCTTCCATTTGGAATTAACATCACGAAGACAGGATCACATGGAAAGGTTGTTTTTTTGTTTTTGTTTTTGTTTTTTTTTTTCTTTTTTTTTCCCCACTTCTTCACAAGCAAGAAGCAATGAGCAAGACAAGGAATCAGAGATAACACACTCCAAGTAACCACTCATAGTGACCTACTTCCTACAACTAGGCCACACTTTAAGTTAATAGACTCTTCTAAAGTTGTACCACATCTGGAAACTAGGCATTCAAAACATGAGCCTATGGGGGAAAAGTTTATATTCCAACAACAGCATTGCTTTTTTCCATTTCTTTATGTGTGTGATAGAAATCATCTAGAATCTTTCAACTTCAACTTCATAGCCTTGGAAAACAGGTCTAATTTAAATCACGTGTTCATTCATGATCCTTTAAAATGTTATGGGCAAAGAACTTGAATATGAGCATACCTGTAAGAACCCATTTATGTCGGTTTGAAAGAAAATGGTTCCCAAATGTAGTAGCACTATAAGAAGGTGTGACCTTGCTGGAGTATGGGTGGTCTTGTTGGAGGAATTGTGTCACTGGGAAGGTGGGTTTTTTGGTCTCACATATTTTCAAGTCATTCCCAGTTAGACAGACAACTTCTTGTTGCCTTCAAATCAAGATGTAAGACTCTCAGCTCCTTCTGCAGCATCATGTCTGCCTGTACACCACCATGTCAAACTATGATGATAATGGACTAGATCTCTAAAATTGTAAGCTACCCTAACTGAATGTTTTTCCTTTATAAGAGTTGCTATGGTCACAGTGTCTCTTCACAGCAATAGAAAACCTAACTAAAACACCATTCCTATTTATGTAGGAAGTTAAACTATAAATAAATAATACCTTAAAATTTACAGTATTAAATGAATGGGTTTACATGTAAAGAAATCTCATATATATTTATTAGACTATAGAGCCAGTTATCAATTAAGTTGTCTTATAGATACTATTAATGTTTTATTTTAGCATTTCTTTGAAATGTGAGCATTTTCTACTTACTATTTCAAATATTATATATTTATTCTGCCTATTAATTCCTTTTTCCATTAAACAGTTTGTTGATATCTTTAGATCTATGCATTCTTGTTTTATTTATAATATCATATATTCTATAGAATATCATCATTTGTTAGCTCTGTGTTTGGATAAATCATATAAGCTTTCAACATCTCCATTTAGCTGTACATAAAACAAAGATGATGGTGCTTCACTTATATGACTTATGTAATTAAAAATAATAATACAGCGGGCTGTAGTGGCACACGCCTTTAACCCCCGCACTAGGGAGGCAGAGGCAGGCGGATCTCTGTGAGTTCAAGGCCAGCCTGATCTACAAGAGCTAGTTCCAGGACAGGAACCAAAAGCTACGGAGAAACCCTGTCTTGAAAAAAAAAATAATACAGTAAATTATGGGCTAAGCTATATGCAGTAATAAATAGTTTACTTATGTGACCATATTCTCATATACAAGGAGAAATGTGGGCCTAACACATATAAAATATCTCCATTGATTTATGGCAAGTGAAAAAATGAGCCATTTAGATGCTTGAGTGAAGGACAATTTGCTTGGATTATATAATTCATTAAATAAATATTTAATGAAGCTTTAATATGTACCAGGCATAAAACAAAGAAGAAAAAAAGCAAACATCCTGTATGGGAAAGAAAAATAAAATAATTTGTGGTTTACTATACTATCAATATAAAAAAACCTAACAATGTGTATGAGGATTATACATGATAGAATACAATGACAGAATGGACATAAACATAATTGGAACAGAAACTCACGAAAATGATGAAATGGATTGTATGCAGCAGTAGGTACAAAGGACCTAAGACTGAACTGTATAGGTTAATCAAAGGGAAAAAGGACATATAAGGAAAGGGATTAATGAGAAAAATAGATGAGTTAGGGAGCTGAGAACTTGGGGGAGAATGTAGGATAGGAATAAGGCTAGCTGTAAGAAACTGTTTTTGTTGCACTGAAGTTTTATAAAAAGGAATTTCCCCAAGAGTCCTACAAATAAATTACAGTGACTTGAAATCTCAAACACAGCAAGTAGTGTTCCTTTTATTTGCTCTCATCAGGAAATCTATGTCTAATCCAAAAACAGGAAAACATAAGTTGTGGCAAAAATAAGGGATGAAACAATGGTTTTGCACATATTTACCTTGCATTTGTGTTTACCAATTTATGTACTTTCCTCTCATTAAAAACTCAGGGTTTATTTAGGATACTCACTACTTGTAGTTTTGTTTAGTTTTATCCATCAGGTGGCTTGAGATTAGAACAGTTGTCTCCCCATGCTTATCTGGGAGACATCATTACTTGATGACAGGGAGAGGTCATACTTTACCTCCCTTCTCAAGAAATGCTGGGTATCTGATAATGAAATTTCCCCAGTTCTCTCTCACTCTCCAAGGTGTTCTCATTGATTTTTCTCCCTGTTTTTTAGAAACTAAGGTTATTTAATTAATGGGTTTCTTTTACACAAATAGAAAATCTCAGCAGGACCAAAGTCAGACTGGACAACAGTTCAGCTCTTCCCTGTCTGTCAGTTCTATCAACTTATTAAGGCTGATTCCCTGAGCTTGCCAGACAGTCTGTGAGCCATTTGCCTTCGATCCAGAAATTTTCTCCCTGCACATTGAAATCACTCATTCTCTTTCCTAAATATATATTATTCATTTAAAAGAATATTATCCATGCATTCAATGCATTTGATCATATGAACTTCCAACCCTTGTCCAACTCCTCTTAGAAACCCCTCCACTGTGCCCCTCTTAACTTAATGTCCACTTTTCATAGTCCACTGAGTTCAACCACAGTTGTCCATATGTGCACTGGAGCATAAGCAACCTATTGGGAGGCACATTCCTTGAAAACCTATTTCCCTCCCACCAAAAGCCTCCGACTGCCTAAGCCCCTCAACTAGGGATGGAAATTTTTGAACTTCTTCTCTTTATATTCCAGGGTTTTGACTTCCTTGCTTTTTTGTAGGCAACCACAGCTGCTGTGAGTTTATTGTGCAATGGCCCGGTGCAGGTCAGGAGGTGGAATTTGCAGCAGTCATCTACAACCTCGGATAATATTCTTGCCCTTTCTTCCATTATGGTTCTTGAGTCATGTGGGGAGTAGAGTGAAATAGATTTCCTATTTAGGGATAAAGGCTCTACAGTGACTTATTCCTGTTTTAAAAATCATTAAAAAGGCAAAGCAACCCTCTGAAAGTGTGAGTCTCTTTTGTTTTCATTATAGCTGAGTTTTGCAAACTGACTCTCACTAAACTGCAAAGTGTGTGAGAACGGATTCACAAGATGAAAAGGTGTGGGAAGCACAATGCTTCTTAGACTAGGAAAAGATCTGTAGAGTCTTATGTTATTTAAAACTTGAAGATATGATTTGTCAAACCTCTGTCTTTTCTATTTTATAATTTGTTTTAATTTTATATGTTGTTTTTATTTCTGATAAATTTCTCCTAAAAATAGATTTTCCCAAAATGCCAGTTTTATTTGTTTTTCACAGATTTTTCTCCAGGCCAAAATCTCACAACACTAAATACATTCCATCATTACCTGTGGATTTTGAGATAAAGTCTTAGAACCATCAGCATTACAATCTCTAGGTTCTTGCTATAGTTACAGTGTTTTGAGCTACCCAGATATAGTGAATGGGAAATTCTATTCATACAGCCTAGTCATCTAAATCTGAACAGATCCTCCAAGTAATTCAAATATTTGAGAAACACTGTTTTAAGGTACCAGTTGGTTTTCTACAATTTCAACATAGAATATGTTCATATGATACCTTTTAGCTTCATTGCATGAGACTAGGCTTTCAAAGTTTTCACTACCAGCATAAACTACATTTGCATATTGATATGCACATATTAATGAATTAATAACTGGCATAAGAGGGATGATTAACGATAGTGCTTCCTTCTTTGCCCATTCAGATATTAGTTATTCACTGCATGTGGAAGGGATCCCAAAATGTGACACAGACATTAACATTTAAAATTTTCAGCATTTCATAGCAAAATGTAAGATCTCAAGAGGCCCACTTGATATTGCTTTGAGGCCACTTCTCAATTTCTTATACAAAGAATATCTAGGCATTGTTCTTTTCTCATCTCAAAGTTTATTCCTCCTGGGAAGAATCCATTTGAACTATCTCATCTATATAATTGACTATTTATATGCAGCTATTAATGGAAAAGTTGACCTCCTTGAGGTCCACCAACCAGGCTCAGGTCCAAATTGAGTCTGCTTTATGATGAATATTATCAGATGAGAATCTAACTATAGAGCAACCCCAGGTTAGTTTTCTTAAGCCTTCTGTGGAAAACTTTCAGCATATTTGTATTTAATCCTGAGTCCCGCCAAAGGAGAAGGTAGAAAACAAACAGCTAAATTTGTTATAAGTAATTAGTCAATTACATATAAACGAGTAACTAACTGTAAAACACTATGGCATACACACACACACACACACACAAATACAATCAGTTCCTTACAAGTAGTGTTTTTCAACCTGTGGGTCACAAGCCCCATGGGGGTCAAATGATGCTTTCACAGGGGTAGCCTAAGACCATCTAAAAATACAGATATTTCTAATTCATAAAGTAGCAAAATTGTAGTTATAAAGTAGCATTGAAAATAATTTTATGACTGATTGTCACCAACACATGTGAAACTGTATTAAAGAATCACAACATTAGGAGGGTCGAGAAGCACTGGACAAGACAATATTAGGGTACAATCTCCCGTTTTGAAAAATTGTTTTGAATCTGTCTTTGAGACTTCCTAACTCTTTCATCATTTTTCTTATCAAACCCTGTTCTCAGCCAGATATGACAGATGCCAGACACTTTTAATTTCAGCACTTAAAGCACTGAGACAAGAGGATTGCTACAAGTATAAGGCTAGCATGGGATATACCATGATATACTTATCTAAAAACAAAACTATAGCCAGTAATAGTAGGAAATAATTTCATGATTAGATTAAAATATAGCTAAGTTTTCAGTGACAGCAAGAGACAACACTCAAATTCAGAAAAACATCTTTACTTCGAAGAAACACTAAATTCTAAGGCTGGGATTTTCAATGAGGATTCTGGAGCAAATGTCTGAAAGCCCTTCCTGAAACCCTAGAAACATATAGCAGGGTACCAGAGTCATCTGATATTTAAAGAAAAGCCTGGCCTATGGATCTTATACACCACTTATACACACAATACACATGTATTTCCACATATATTTAGGCATCTGGTACTAACAAGAAATGAAATATTAACATCATATTAAGAAAAAATTACATATATATAAACTTAAATTTTTTTCAGAACCTGAAAAACAATCTGCCAAATTTACCTCACATAAAGAGAAAGTATTCCCTTCAAAGAGACCATATGGTTCAAATAGATAACAAACTTGAGGATAGACCTAAAGGAATCTAAGAAAGCATAGCACAGTAATAATTTTATGTCCACATTTATTACTACACTAGTCATAATAGGCAAGATATAGAACCAACTGGTATGTCCAGTAACAGATGAGAGGATGAAAAAAATGTGGTACATGTGTTTAATGGACTTTCCAGTCATAATTAATAAAATTATGTCATCGACAGAAAATATATGCCACTGAAGATTATATAAAATAAAATTACCCAGACTCACAAAGTTAAATGCTGCATATTTTTCTCAGTTTTAATCCTACATTCATATAAACATGTAAAATCTATATTTTATCTATATCTATCTATACATCTATAAATATAAATAGATAGCAAACAAAGAGGGAAAAGTGAGAAGGGTGAGTATGACCAAATTGAATGACATACATGAAAAGATTTTTATGAAGCCGATTTAAAATATATACAATAAAAATATACAAATAACAAATAATTATACAAACAACAAAAATGGCAAAAACAAACAATATCCAGATGTCCAGATGTTTTGCTGTACTTATATACTGAACCATGGGCAACATCCTTCTCATGAGAATTTCTTACTGTAAAAAGAAAGGAATTCATCTGTCTGGCACAAACACAGCATGGTCCAGTCTGAAGAGACAGAGATAAATTCACTAAGTAGATTTATAAGGAACCCCCTTCTCCTTTAGTGAGGTGATACTTCATTTTCTTTGTTTTGTCCTGTTGCTGCCAAGAAAAAGGTTTGCCTTCTTCCTTTGGCACTGGAAGTGGCTATCACTTCATTCGGTACTTTGTTCCTGCTCCAGAAGTTGACAAAATGGAATTTTATCTTCCTGACACATGTTGTTTTAGCTCTTAGTGAAATAAATGGCATCTATATTGCACATCATTATTCATATGCTGAAACTTTTTTCTATGAAAAAGGATTTGCCATGTGAATCATCCCTTATCATACTCATTTTTCTTTTGCTAAGCATAGGGATTTCTTATGAAAAATTTCACTAATATTCAGCATTAAGTCTGCCAGGAAAGAAAGGGAAATAGCTGTGAATTTAGGCCCTTGGAAATTTAAATTAAGAAACAGCTCATGAGCAGTTTCAATAGTTTAGTATCAATTAAAAACTATTCCTAAAACTGAAAAATCTGCCCTTGGAAAGAAAACTGTGGACTTTTGTTTTGAAATGAACATGCATGTTCTTCATGTGAAATAGAATATGTTTTGGTCATTATGTATAACTCATGACATATTCCTAATAAAATCTGATATTCTACCTAGGAGTGGTACACCACACCATTGAAGAATCATCAAAAAGACAAGAACAAAGTTGACAGCGGCTCATGAAATAAAATCTTAACAGAAAAATAGAATTAAAAAAGAGGAATAATTTAATAACCAATTTCAACTGCAAAAATGACAGCAGGCAAGAACTCAATGTAAGCCATAGAACAAACAAAAATAGCAGCATTAAACTGCACAGCAATGGATCAAGTTAGACAGAAATGGTACTTTTTCTCCGGGAAAGAGATACAGCCACTGAAATAATTTTGAATCTGAGCTGTTTCAGACATGAGTATTTGGCATCATTTGGCTTGATAATATACACAGTGCAAAGTGCACATGTTGTATGTTCAAAAACAAGTTTACAGTCACATCACGTGATGCAAAACATGTGAGTGAGAACAGCAACTCCTTGCATTTCTTACATATTTAGTTTTGAATTAATGTTTTTCCTTGTGCATTCACAAAGCATTTACTATTATCAAATTTTTCATAACCTCCACATTCAGTTAGTAACTTGTTCAGGTTTAATTAGTTTTTTTTCATGCATTTATATATGTGTGTATAGTTTTATGAAACTTGATCCCATGAACAGGCTCCTATAAATAAATTTTAAAAGATGATATGCTGGTGTTTTACAAAGAAACTCTATAATACAACTACTTTCAGTTTTCACCAGCCACCCAGCCAGAATAATTCTATAACCGCTAATCTGTCCTTCAACTATACAATTGTATTCTTTTCAGAATATAACAAGTTCTTCCATGTATCAAGACTTCATCCCTTCTTATTGTTGATCAGTATTTCATGGCACTATACCAGAGTGTGTTAACCACTGACCCTTTGAAAGATATTTAGCCAGTTTCTATGGGATAGTCACAAATAAAGTTATATATTAGTATTTGTGGATAGGTGCTGGTCTGAACATAAGGTGTAATCTCTATGGGCAAAAATCTAAGAGGAAATCGGTTGCTTGTTTGTGTGGTATGTGCATGTCTAGTTTTATAAAAAAACACCTGTCAAATATTGTCTAGGGTAGGTTCATTATTTTATGTTCACAACCATGAAAGCCCCACTTTCCCAGTATTTTTCCGAATCATCTGGTTTAAATTACAGTTTTTCACTTCAGTCATTATAATATATATGACTTCAACCCACATTTCTTAATAATATGGAATGTGGTCCTTTGTGTGCTTTTGTGCATATTTGTGAAATGTTTGTATCATTATTTTGCATATTTAGATGGGATATTTTACAGAAAGTTTGAGTATTCTTAATATGGTCTAGATATCACTCCTGTGTTGTAATTATGGCCTTTAAATGGTAGGCCTGTGGTCAAGAATATTTGGTCAACACAAAATTGGGATTCTATGTTTTCCATTTTATTTTGGGGCTTTTTTGAGCTTTTCATTGTGGTTTTCTGGCTTTTTATGAGAGAGAATGAATATGAAGTTAATGAGTAGGAATTGAACATCTGGGGGAAGTTTGAAAAGGGGAAAGAATATGACCAAAACATATTTTATAAAATGCTTTAAACATAAAAATGTGACTTCCAGTACATGGTTTGACTTTTCCTGTGATTTACAGCCCTACACAAAACTATTTTTCCTTTCAGGATTATTGTTTGTTGATATATCTAAAAAATTCCTTATAGAACTTTAGTTCCTGACTATTATGTGCTTTATTCTAGGAGTTTTACAGTTTTATATTTAATTTCCAGATACTTTCAAACTTATTTTTACATGATGCATAAATTTTCTCTTTTAAAAGAACCTATGAATGTGCAATTATTCTATTTTGATTGATTGAAAACCTTATCCTTCTTCCATTTGAATTATTATTTCCCATTTGTCAAAAATCAGTTATCCATTCAATCTACTTGATAATCACATCTTTCCTTAGATTCCCAAAACAATTTGTTTACTGTAGACTCAAATTTTTATATTTTTAAAATTGATTTACAATGTTATTCTCTCATTGAAAATTTGACATTATGTCATATGTCTATGTATATATTACAGATATTTGGCATATTTACTATCTTTTATCCTTAATTATAAGCATTTTTATTGAAATATTTTTTCAAACAGCATATTCTGATCACAGTTTCCCCTCATCTATCCAACTATATGCCTCTTTTAGAAAACAAACAGGCCAGTAAAACAAATAAACAAATCAGAATAAAATAAAGCATACAAACAGAAAAGAAACCAAAAAATTAAAAACAAAGAAATAGCATGAAAAATATAGGCACGTACATGAGCACATGTTTGCGCGCGCGCACACACACACACACACACACACACACACCCCATAAAACACAAAGTCTGAAACCATAATAAATAAACAAAAGACATGTAAAGTAAAGAACATACCTAAACAAAGCTTCATGACACAAAGCATTTCCAAAATTCCATTGAGTTTATTTTGTGCTGATCATGAGGAATTCCTTAAGTGTGGTTTGTATAGTCAGTAAGACTCCAATTGGAAAAAAAAATAATTTTTCATTTGCAAGCAATTGTCAATTGGAGAAAGCTTCAAGTTTAGGGATGGGGTTCATGTCTACTACTTCTCTCAGTGCTGGAACCCCATCAGGGTTAAGCCCATGCAGGCCCTGTGAATGCTGCCACAGTTTCCTAGGTGCATCAGTCCTGTTATGTCTGAAAGACATTGTTTCCTTTGTCTTCCATCTCCACTGGCTCTTATCGTCTTTCTATCTCTTCTTCCAAATACTTTCCTGAGCCCTGAAGAGAGGGTTTTGGTGCAGATATCCCATTTAGGACTAGGTGTTTCCAGGTATCTTAGTTTCTGCATATGATCTAGTTGTGGTTTTCTGTCTTAGGAAAAGCCTTCTGTGATGCTGGCTGAGAAGGACACTGGTCTATGAGTATAGCAGAATGCCATTGAAAGTTATTTTATTGCTAAGGTACTTTAGCATAGTGGTTCTCAACATTGCTAATGCTGCAACTCTTTAACACAGTGCCTCACGCTGTGGTAACCCCCAACCAAAACATTATTTCATTGCTACTTCATAGCTGTAACTTTGCTACTGCTGTGAATTATAATATAAATAGCTGATATTCAGGATATCTGATATGGGTCTCCTCTGGACAGTTGTTTTAGAAGAATAACAGCATTTGGTCTTTACATAGGTCCATGACTTATCTAGTCTCAGTCTCTTAGCCACACAATTGATAAATTTTTAGGATAGATTCCATCTCACAGAGTGGGCCTTAAATCCATTCAGATGGTGGTTGGTTACTATCCACTATTGCACCAGCTTATCTTGCAGTCAAGTCACCATTGTAGATCACAGGGTTTGTATCTTGGTTGGTGTTTACCTTTTTTTTTTTTTATTTTTGTAGTATGCAGTATACCTTTCAGTACCATGAACACAAACCAGAAGGGGTGAAAGTTTTAGGTAGTCATCAACTTGACTTCTCTGTGATTACTGAGTTATCTAGTGTTGTCTTTAGCAACAGGCCTTCCCATCAGTTTGTGGAAAGCAACTGATATTCTTGGCAATATGTTTTATTGTGTAAAGGTTTCCACGGGGACCCTTTGGCCAACAACTCATTTAGATATAACCAATTCCTAGTACTGGTAGTTTCATTTGGTGGTGTCAATTTTGAAACTTTGCCTTCCTCCTTATTTGATAATACCATTTAAATTTCTTTCACATTTTGTATATTTTAAGAAGCTTCTACTGTAGTAAGTTTCTGTCTGACCTATCAAATGGTCCTTAGTTTTAGCTGTCTTAAGTCTAAAAATCCATGTGAACTTCAAAACTTTTCATTTAGTTCTTATTTTATTTAATTTTTAATTTGAAAATCTTTAGCATTCAGTGTCTGAATGATTTGCTAAGTTAACTGCTAAGTATTTCATTATTTGGAATTATTATGTTACTGCATTTAAAACCTTGCTTCTACATATTTTAAGCATGTTCAAATATGTTCAAATTTAATAGGTTAATCTCATGTTTCATGACTTTACTGAGCTTATTATACTTTTATAATTTGTGAAAAAATGATTTTGTTGAAATCCAATTTCTTTCTTTCTTTACTTATTTTTTTTTTCTTTTTGAAATCCAATTTCTTAATTCTTTAATTTTAGAGCCTTTTGTAAGGACATTCCCTGATACATTATTAGGGTATTTTTAATGTATATGCTCTTTTAAAATTTAACTTTAATATTTTTCATTTAAATCTATAGTATATCTTATATAAATTTTCTAAGGTATGAGACATAGCTCAAGGTTTATTTTTAACATATGGCTATCCAAACTTTCGACACAATTTGTTAAAAATGATACTATTTTGGTATTGAACTGCTCCATGAATAGAAATATAAACAAGAAATTTGCCCACATATTATTAGAGGCCACTTGTTTGTTCCTGGCAGCTCAGCCCCAAAATAACCACACAGAAATTGTATTAATTAAATCAGTTTGGCCTATTTGCTCTAGCTTCTTATTGGCTAGTTCTTACATCTTAATTTAATCCGTTTCTATTAATCTGTGTATCACCACCATCAACAATCTTTGGCTTACTGGCAAAGTTCTTTCCAGTGTCTGACTCTCTTAGAGCTACGTGGCCTCTAATGACTCCGTCTTCTTTCTCCCAGCATTCAGTTTAGTTTTCCCTGCCTAGCCCTGTTCTGTCTTGCTATAGGCCCAAAGCAGTTCCTTTATTAATCAATAGTAATCACAGAATATATAGGAGAATTCCACATTATTCAAACATTTGAGAAAGACACATGAATAGTTCACTGTCTATGCCTACTCTGATTAGTATCTAAGAAGATCCTCAGTGATTGTGTTTCCTACGATATTACAAATTTATTTCTCACCAACAACATGAGGCAAAATCTAGTAGATTCCTATTTTATGATTAAGCTTTAATAATTTATCTTAATGACAGATTCTTCACTCATTTTAGTAAATGCAATGTTAAGTTGAATAATTCTACATAGCAGAAAAATAAAGATGGCTACTAGGCAATAAAAAGGTAATTAAGGTCATTAATTAGTACAACAGTTCACATAAAATTGAATCCTGTTTGTGAAGTATGCCATGAGATCTTCAAGTCTTGATATTTTCAGTGTACATTATATTGCATGTAATTTTTACAGTTGAGCTTTTATAATACCAAATTTTAATTTAAAAATTACATGTATGGATGTTTTGCCAACATATATGTCTCTATACTACTTGCATGCAATATCATATTTTATTGCAATTATTATTCTCAAGTTTTATTTTTAATATGATTTATTTATTCCTCCTAGCTTTGTTCTTTACTTCTTTCTAGTTATTAATATTTTTGCTTTTGTAGGAATGAAGTTTAGAAAAGCAATTTTAGATCTTTTCTCTTTGTTAATATGGACATTTAATTCTATATATTTCCCACAAACTACTATTAGTTTGTATGCTCATCTAGTTTAAAGCAGATCTTATGTTTTAAAAATGCAGCATTAAATGTATTTGACAGATAGTGTTTATTTCAGGCATAGGAAAATAAATTCTCAGTGTTTTTAAACATCTGTTCTCTTGATGTTAATTAAGGTCTTTCAAAAATATATTTTTTACGCAGTTACATTACATGCACATAATGTAATTTGATCATAATCTTCCCCATATTATCTTTCCAAATCTATAATACTACTCATTTTATTTATTTGAAGAATTTTTAAAATTTCAGTGAATTTGAAGAACTTTGCAATTCCAGGGTTAGTGTCTACTGAATTTTCCTGGAGGACTGAGTATTTCTGCCATGTATTATAGCCATTGAGAGCATTATATTATGAACCCTTGGGTCTTGTTCAAATCATATGAAGGATATTTATATCATCTTGTTGGCAGGTAATCAGCTTAGTTTATTACAGGTCAGAAGTTCTATCCAGTCTTCCATAGGCTAGGACTTTAGATCAGTTCTAGTTTTTAAGCCCTTTCAAGGTTCTTTGCATCTGTCCTTATTTGTACCGCTCACTAGGATCCAGGCAGTGAGGATTCTGCCTTTCTGTTTTCCAAGTCTGTGACAGACTGCACAGATCTAATGCCTGTACTACCCCTGGATGCATTTGGAAATTAGTAAAGAACTCTATGAGATTGTTATCCCCATGGGATTTTCTGTATGAACTTCTTGGGGGGGGGGGTGGCTTTTATTAAATAGCAAACAAACAAACAAAAAAACAAACAAAAACCTTACCTTGTCTCACATTTCCTGCTACTTTGTGTTTAGGACCAAAAGAAAAAGACAGAAAGACAGAGTACTGTAGGAGTTTGCTCAGCCTCTTTGGATCTAAGCGCTTCTGTCACAGAGAAAGTGTGTCTTAGGCTAATGTGGGTTAATATCACTGCCACATATATCTCACCTGCTGTCATGAGTACTTAAGCTGGGATGTTCCCAGAGGGAGTAAAGGAATAACCTAAGAGCATCCCAGAGTCTGGACATTAGGATACTATTTGCTTGTTTCCAGAGATAGAAGGAAAGTTTTCCCTGGAACTCCTTCTCTTCCCTCCAAGTCTATTTGTGTTTAAGGTTGCATTATTGTCATGCAGAGAGAGGCTGAAGGAAAACACTGATAAATCCACAGTGAATTCAATGGTACTTTTAATTCTGGACTTCTTCTCTTTGACACGGTTTATAGTTCTGAGGTTTCAAATAACTTCTTTATGCATTCTTTTCAAGTTTTACAGCTATATTTAATGGGAGACACAGTAGAATAGCTTACTCAATCTCACCCAAAGCTTAGAACTACTCAGACATTTTACAGTCTTTGGCTCTTTGTTTAGGACTTTCTTTTTAATGAGTCAGACAAGAAAGCTGTGAGATCATGGATTTTGTCTCTTTTTCTATTACAACTCCAACCTGGCATATATCAGGTACTTAATACAATTTTGATGAATGACTGAATGGCTCACTATGAATAATTAGAACTGATCCATTAGTTTTTTTAAAAATCTAAAACTGTTCGTTATTTGAAGGTGGGTAGTTAGCAAATTTTCACTTCTCCTAACAGAGACAAATATATTTAATTCACATTTATAATTGTAGGTACATAAAAATATCTTATATTTCCTTTGGAAATATTTATTGAAAAACAAAAGTTGAACAATAAAATAGTCTATATTTGAGAATATTTTAATTGTTTCAGCTATGAGGTAAAAATAATTCCAGTAAACCTTTAAAAGTTATTCAAAGATTCATCTGTTCCTTGGTGACATATTTCTTTCCTTGTTTACGGGGGTATGCTTATATCATCCCAAATTTAAACACAGATCTTTGTAAGAATTAACCTGTTGTTTAGGTCAAATAGTGATTATAGATAGTTGCAGTTACTATGTGGTTCTATAACATGCCACCTCTCTATGATAGCCATTATGTAAGATGACTTTGTCTTCTTTTGTCTTGAAGTGCATTGGGAAAGGCAATATCCATTCTTCAGTCAATGGACATTTAGGTTGTTTCCAGATTCTGGATATGACAAATAATGCTGCTATGGACATAGTTGAGCAGATGTCCTTGTGGTACGATTTAGCATGCTTTGGGTATATACCAAAAGGTGGTATTGCTGGGTCTTGAGGAAGGTTGTTTCCTAATTTTCTGAGAAATCGCCATACTGATATCCAAAGGGGTAGTACCAGCTTGCACTTACACCAGCAATGCACAAGGGTCCCTTTACCCCACACCCTCTCCAGCATAAGCTGTAATCAGTATTTTTGATTTTGGCCATTCTGGCAGGTGTAAGATAGAATCTCAGAGTTGTTTTGATTTGCATTTCTCTGATGGCTAAGGATGTTTTTTTTTTTTTTAAAGCACAATGAGTTAACTGCACTTCAGTTAACTTCAGTCTCTAATTCCAAATATGTTTTTCACTAGTAAATGTGTTTCCTTGAAAGATGGGATTTAATTTTTATTATATATGCTTTAAATTTGGGGCTTAAACTTCATTTTCCACTGTCTTCCTCAATACTTATTTTAGTAGCCACTTCTTATCTTGGTTCTTAACTTGTTTACTTATTTTTCAATGTTCTTTTTATCTTTAATTAAATTATTTCCTTAAAAATCACTGACACACATATATAATGCATTTTTATTAATGTCATGTTGCCACACATGGTCATTTATTTCTCTCCCACCCCTATTACCATAAGCTCCTTTCTATAAGTTTTTTTTTTCCCCGCACCCATCTCTTTTTGTTTTCTTTCCTTATTCACTGAGTTTAATCAGAGCTGTCTGTGTGGCCATGAATTTGAGTGCTGAAACAAAGTGAAGGTTGATAAGACAATTATAAATCCTATATTTATGCCACCCCTTCTACAGCTCAGTGAACATCACTAAAAAGAAGATGGCAAGATGTAAAAGTCAGAAGATAGGGATATGGCTATGAAATGCTGTCTTCTGGGCCTGGTATAGCCAATGTAATCCTGATCTCGCAGCAGTAAATATTGTCTGTAATGGGCCTGCAAATGAGTGAGCTTCTCAAGAGTCATTTACAAATTGGGGAGCAGTCCAAGTGTTCCTATCCATCACTGATGAACTATTGGCTACTGAATGATTCTGGGGCCAAGGTCAGGATCTGTCTTCAGTTTTATACCCACAATGAGCCCACCAGGCTCCAGTGTATTTTTACCTTCTATTTCATTGCATCTTTTTATTCATGCAGCTCTGACTTTGATTCACTGAAGTTCTTAAAAAAATTCTTCAATAAAATGAATGATTTGAGTACTTTTTTCTACATCTTATTCTGGGCTTCACTCCAGACTAGATTCTACTACTGCAGCTTTTTCTAACAACTTTCATTTGTTCTTTTCCTCTTTCTCTATTTTGCTTATTTTTTTGTTCTACCATATTCACACAGTTTCCATTTTAATTGAGTTAATCTTACTCATAATATAGATAACACTTTCTGCTGGTTAACGTTTATTGGGGGAATATTTTCCTTGACATCATTTGAGTCTCATTTCATATTCTTATTCCTGCTCTTCTGAGCTTCAGTTTGAGTCCTATCAATGCTGGCATGAGCTTATAGGAAAGTCAATATAATATTTGACCTAGGTGAGACAATAAGGAAGTATGTGATCTGCTTTGTCTCCTGAAATCCTGCATCAAGGCCCATGCACCCGGCTTATTCTATGAACTCTGCACTCTCACTCAGAAAACAAGAAGTTTGTAGTTCTCTACATGTTCTAAATATAAGGACAACATGATCACAACTTGATTTTCCTTCATTTTTTTCCATAGTCACAAATTTATTCCCTTAGTAAACTTGCTCCCAAACTGAGCAGCATGCAGAAGGAATTCTCAATATTTCCTAACACATACAAATTTCTAGAATATGTTTCTTTACTTGGTTTTGTTTTACTTTTTTGCCATATTTTATTTTCATAATTTATAATTTTCCTTGAGTATATTCTATTTATATTTTGAATCTTATAACATAATCTCAGTATTTCCAAGAGAAATTTTCTGTGATCTGGCTCCTTAAATCATTATTTCTCAGACTTCTATGTTCACAATTATTTTTATCTATATGCATATTTATTTATTTATATTATTTAAAGCTTCCAATTTTTTTCATTGTATACTTAGCTGCTATGATCAAATACACCCCTAAACCTTTATATATGCAATTCCTTGGGATTGTCTATATGAAACCAATTATATAATTCATGTTAACTGTTAGTGACTTCACAAGAAGCAATTTGGATGAAATACTCTGACTATGTGCCTCCCAATTGCAGTAATCAAAGAACAACTAAGAAGAAAGTTTCATATTATTTGATGAAACACGAACTATACTATGCTTTCTCTCTGTGTGTGTATGTATGTGTATGTGTGTATTCAGATTTCTTTTACTATAAAGATGTACCTCATATACCATAGCAAAGAAAACTTAGCGCATTCATGTGTGACAAGCAGGACTCCCAGAGTTATGTTCAGTTTTTTAAGTGTCCAGATACATTCTCTTCCCATCAATCTCCAGTTGATACCTATCCACTTAAAAAGCTGCATCCAAAAAGCTAAACAAGTAATTTGTAACCAAATTTGTGTAAGCTTAACCATAACCTAATTCAGTTTTGTTTACAACAAATACAATATCTCCAAACTTAAAAGAAAAATGGTTTTCCTTTACTTCTTAGACTGTGCATAAATCTAGTCAAAGTTTACACATACAAGAAAATATTAATATAAGAGCTCTTGGTCTTAGTCATGGAATCTGATGCAAGGGATTTTCCTTTACTCAACCACCTGAAATCCATGACTTCATCTAGCTTCTATCAAGATTTCAGTTTCTACATGTATTTTAACTTTAAAATGGTATGATTTTCCATTCTTTTGAGTTTGCTTTACTATATCTAGGACAATTTCTATATAAGAGTATTGCTTATAGGATATGAATAGAATATATTGGGAAATGTTTACCAGATATCTGTCTTGGAGCAGAAAAAAGGAAATCTCCAATTTGTTACCTATTAGAGTGTATAAATAATCACAAGATGGTTGCATTGGACTGTACACTGAAAATAGATGAGTAAATATTGGTTTTGACAGAGTGATAGGAACCATTTCTAGCATGCCACTGGTATAATTTAAAGCTTAAAATAAAACATGAGAATAGTAAAGACAGAGAAGAGAAAACATTTCCTACCAACACTGTCATAGAACTCTTTCCTATTTTAAAGGAAACAACATTGTTGAAAGCTAAATTAAGAAAAAAACTCTGTTCTGTCCCTAAGTGACTTTGTAACAATTCCATTTATCTAAAGTCTACAAACATTTGAAACCCAAGTCAGAACAGTTTTGCCCCCATTAAAATTCATTTTTATTAAAAACTTTAGTTACTAGCAAAAATGGCATTGTCAGAATGTGAACTCTTGTCATAACTTTTAACTTCTGGAATTAGAGTTACTAATACAGATTATATAAATACTCTTTTAAGTTAAAGCAAATCCCATATATAATTAAATCCCCAAACACTGTAAGAATAAATAACAGTTAAAACTGCAAGGTTATTTCCTACAAGGTTCAATGGCAACTGCAGCTGTGCTACTATTTAAGGCATCACTGTGAAATTAATATAATGTATTGTTTAAAATTCTATATACAGCTCTTGGAGAACAATTCTGATTGGTTGTGTCTTACTTAGTGTTCTATTGCTGTGAAGAGACACTATGACCAAGGCAACTCTTACTTTAAAAAAGAAGGTATTTAATTGGGGGCTTGCTTATAGTTTTCAGAGTTTAGATTATTATCATCATGGCAGGGAGCATGATGGCATGGAGGAAGGTGCTAGAGCAGCAGCTGACAGCCCTACATTATGACCTACAAGCAGAGAGAGAGAGAGAGAGAGACAGAGACAGAAAGACTGGTACCAGCATGGGCTTTTGAAACACTTCCTCCAATAAAGCCACACCTCCTAATCCTTGTAAAGCTTTCAAACAGTTGCACTCCCTGGTGACAGGCATTCAAATGTATGAGTCTAAGGCAGCCATTCTTATTCAAACTGCCACAGCATTGTAGCGTGAAAGGGAAAACAACAAAGAACAAAGAGTCAAAAAGAAAAATTTAACTGTTGTGATTCATTTGCAAATAATCTACAAAATTCTGTCAGTTGGACATCTACAGGTTTAGTCTAAACATCCATCTTTTTTCAACTATCCTATTCAAGAATGCCTCAGAATTCTGTTTTCCTTTTTTAAATTTCTCACTGCTAACTGACAAATGTCCTCTCCATGAAGATGTAACAGATAATAACAATGATAATAAAAAATCTGTCTCTACCCTCCCCAGAATAACTATGTGCAATTAGGATTCCTGAAAGCACAAGGCCTTTGCTTGACCTTCAAATGATGTGGCACATTTAAAGATATCACTTACAAGAGAATCTGGGATTAGAAGTAAGGAAATCTAATAACTCTAGATGACCAGTTTAGTTTCTATTCATACTAGGAAAGGCCAAGCTATTCTGAGTACTTGGAAAATGTATTTTGTAACACAGCTTATCAATGTCTGATGCTTCTCTAGTTGGAAAGTTGACAGCCTAGAGCAACACTTCTCAGCCTGTGGCCTTCAACCCTTTTGGTGGTCAAATGACCCTTTTGCAAAGGTCACATACCAGATATCCTGCATATCCTATACTTACATTTGATTCATAACACTAACAATATTACAGTTATGAAGTAGAAACAGAATAATTTTATGATTGGGGTTTGCCACAGCATGAGTAACTGTATTAAGTGGTCACAGCATTAGGAAAGTGGAGAACCACTTACCTAGAGGAAAGGTCTGTTGCTAGCTAAACTTCATGAGTTAGGGCAACTCCTAGAAAAAAAAAAAAAAAAACCACAAGACCTTCTGCATGTGCTGATCTTGACTGTAAGTTTGATTAACTATCACGTTTTATTGTAAAACACTCCTACTCAAATTTGGCCTTACTTAGAAAGTAAATTGGATTGGGCGGTGGTGGCACATGCCTTTAGAGGCAGAAGCAGGCAGATCTTTGTGAGGTTGAGGTCAGCCTGGTCTACAGAGCAAATTCCAGGACAGTCTCCAAAGTTACCCAGAGAATCTCTGTCTTGAACTGCCCCCCCCCCAATACAGAAAGTAAGTTCATAAGGGAGCAGAGAAAGATACACTTGTATGAATATGAAGGCAAAATTGCCACTTATATCAATATATGAAATTCATGGAAGTTTACTTTCATTAAACAGGTGAATTCTAAATTTTAATCCTTTTCGTAAAAGCACAGCGCATTAAGAATCCATCCCTGTTTAGTGTATCCACTGCCCTTCACTTTAAATCTAGAAGTGCAGTTTATCTGCATCATTTAAAGCTGAATGTGAGGTTAAAGTTGAATTTCACCATTGCAATATACTTTAATGAGTCATTAGTTATCAAACAAAACAGGGATTGCTGGAAAGGGTTTACTTTTGCTTTCTGCATTAATTGTCAAAATGGATTGGGTCTCATGAAGTTTCACCCTTAGAAGAAGATAGATGGCTGCTGAATGAATGGTGAATTAGTTTCCATCAGGGCTGTAGCCCTACAGTTATCCACTTTCCAGGAGATTGTCCTACAGCCATGCCAATGCCACACAGCTAGCACTAAGTAGACTTGGTGTATTTTTATAAAAAATAGCAAAAGTAATTGCTACTGCTCAGGGAGGAGGCATTCAAGTCAGTATCTTTGGACTCTGAAGTGTGTGATGTCTTTAGCAACAGAGATTTACTTTCCAACTCTGCTAAGCAACTAAGGGCAAAAGCAATAGGCTATATGTTTTGGAAGTCTCTTGGACAAACCTGACCAACAACTCAAAAGAGGGCTTCTTATGTCTGATGCTGGGGATTTGTTAGGTGGTCTTTGGCTCTGGGTTACCTCACTCAATATGATTTCAAATCCTTTACACTTAATAGTGAAATATGTTATGTTTGAGAAAGTCAAACAAAAAATATATCAGATAGGGATTGATATAGGAACATTTCTACAAATAGTCTAGATAGTTATTTCTAAAGAACTCAAAATATGTCAGAAGGACATAGCTCATAAAAAGTAATTTGTATCAGTCATTTTGGTTTCCATTTGCTGGTATCAGTTGGTGACTTACTTAAGACCTTATTTTTCTTCACACAGTAATACTGAAAGCAAGTGACTAGAGAAATTAATCAAGAGTTGGAGTAATAGACAGCATCAAGACACTTAACACAGACATGTGTCTGGTTGTTCTTTTATTAAAATAAATTGAAATTACTTATCTTCAATTGATAATGATATAAATGGAAAGACTTTGAATTTCTCTTGATTATGTAATAAAATATTACCCTTATATCCACAATTTATATGCCATAATATACTCAGCACTGAGAAAGGCCCATGCAAATGCCACACCTTAATTAGTTAGTGCTCAATGACAAATTGGGGAAACTTACTCTGGAATCTAGAGGGAGAAAAAGGAAGATTGTTTTAAAAGTCTCTTACTTCTCTAGTACATGATTCATAAGCATTCATTTATATTGCACTGTCAAAAAAAGTGTACAGATCTAAAAAAGTAAGATTTACTAAAATGCCATGCTATAATCAAATGAAACATTTTGCTTCATTTAGTATCTTAATCAACACTACTTTACCTATAAAGGCAGATTTGAAACCTCATTTTAGTGGTGCTTCTTGTAATATGAGAAAAGCAATTAAACCAACTACCAAATTTTATTTGTCAATGACCTCAATATGTAAGCTATACAAAATTAAGTAATTTTCTTTAAGACGCTCCTCTGTAAGCAGTTGCACCCACCTAGAATTACAAATCAAATTACTTATTGAGCTACATCAGATAACATACGGAATTTAGTAATGATAGCTGTATGCAATAATTACATGCTACATTGCCTCCACTGGAAACCATGGTAACTGATCAGCTACTGTTTCAGCCTGCCACTATAGCTGAGAGTGACACAAAAGAAAAATAGGCCCATCCTCACACTAGGCAATCTTCAAATAACTGTATGTTGTTACGGTTTATTTATAATTTAGCTAATATATTGTTTCAATGATAGCCAGAGTTTTCCCTGTGATTGACTTATCTATGCATATATAATCTAGAATGTGAATATGGGTGGAATTAAAAATAAAAGGACAGAGAGAGACTAATAAAATATGTTTTATTTAAAAAGTTTTTACTTTCCATTTTACATACTACTCATTTTACATACTCAGTAACCCCCTTCTCCCTTGCCTCACCTCCCCCATCCCACCCCCTTCCACTTCTCAGAGGGCATAAGGCCTCCCTTAGGGAGTCAACAAAATCTGGTATCCCACCTGGAGGCAGGACCAAACCCCTCCCCCCATATCAAGGTTTAGCAAGGTATGGGCTCCAAAAAGCCATTTCAGGCTCAGGATAAGTCCTGTTCCCACTGCCAGTCCCTCTCCCAACAGACCAAATCACTCACATTCAGAAGGTTTAGTTCGGTCCCATGCAAGATCCTCAGCTGTCAGTCCAGAATCTTTGAGCTCCCATTAGCTCAGGTCAGCTATCTCTGTGGATTTCCTCATCATAATCTTGACCCTCCCCCTTTGCTCATATGATCCCTCCTTCCTCCGGTTCCTTACCCCCAACTCCCCTCTGATCTTAAGGCTTAGTTTCTTTCCAATACAATACCACTATGGATAGTCTTTTCTTAAAATAAAAATAAAAGTAAAACTAGTAGGCTATATCTGCCTGTGTTTTCCTCCTATGGAGTAGTCTAACCAAATTATTTATGGTTACTGAAAGTCCTGACCAAAATCATATCCCATGGCACTTGCTCAGGCCATGGGAGCAAGTCAGGTCCAGACAGCTAGTGTCCCCCAATGGTATGTTTCTCTTGTTTCATTTCAGTAACTTGAGGCTGGGTTGATACACAGCAGCGTTTCTCACAATTTACCCTGAAAACACCAGCAACCTTGACCCAGGACACTTGCATCTTCTTGGTCATATTTCAATTCTATGTTTAAAATTAGCAATGAGATAAAAACAAAATACTTCAAATTTTAATTCAGCCAGTATTGGACAATGCATGAGAGAGGCACGTTAGTGAAAATCTATTGATGAGTAAGAACACTAAATGTAGAAACAAAGGAGCTGACCCTGAATTGAGGGTCTAGTACTTAGCAGAAACATTTAAGTAGATAATTCCATTGTTTTCCTCACATATGAACACCACACACACACATACACACACATATATACACGCATGCGCAAGCATATACAGAGAGCTGTCATGAGACTGAAGTAAAATAATAAATGTCCGTGGCACACAGTAGATATTTAATATTTTTTCTCAACAAATGGCATTATATCAGTGGAAGGTGGAAACTTACATTATAGTCAGAAACCTATTGTCAAGTTTTCAAAGAAATAGCTTGCAAGCCCAATGTTCTCCCATCCAGTATAGTACAGATGTTTTTAAAACTATATATAAGATTTAACATTTATAACCATTAAATATCATCTCGTTAGCTTTGGCCAGAGTTTCAGCCTGTCAAGACTGTTTTAAATTAAGACTCAGTTACTCAGTGTATTAGCTATTGCTTCAAGATTTATGTCATCTGCAAATTTGATAATAAACCTTCTATGTCATTATACATATCATTTAAATGTTGAGGAGGACAAGACCAAGGGCAGAGATACTTTGCATTTTGTTTTGAAGGAAAGAGAATGCGTGAAATAGAGAAAGGAGATGGAATTATTTGACAACTTATAAATCCACATAGCTGAATATTGTCCTGTCAACATTTCTTGTTTTTCCTTACACAGTTTAAAAAACCATTTTAGTGAAAAACATAATTAAACTCAGACGTAAAAGGGAACCAGAATTTAGTTTTCTCTTATTTATTCTTAGTGAATTCATGCTCTTTTAGCAATAGTCATTTCTTTATGAGTGCTTAATCACAATGTATAAGCAACCAATTTTGTAATATCTGTGAATATATATATTAATCTGAGATTCAATTGAAGCATGAACTGTTATAATATATATTTTTTTACATTCCCAAATCTTTATATACATGTTTATCATCTGCCCACACTTTTACTGTACTGTTGTAGGTAACTTTGGAGACATACTCATTTACAGGGATTAGGCAGGTTAAAGTCTTTATATAGCTCAAGGTTTGTTTTATTTTTGATCATTTCTATGCTATACACACACACACACACACACACACACACACACACACACATATATATATATATATATATATATATATATATATAGAGAGAGAGAGAGAGAGAGAGAGAGAGAGAGTATGCTGCATTGGAAAATAGTGAAACTATATTCATTTGTAAATCCTAAATAATTGGCACTGAGATACTAAAGTAAAACTTTTCTTTAACCTTTGTAGTGAAACCTTTGAGAATATTCTTTTACACATTTTTTTTTCATATGACCATTGCAAAATTATACTTACTTTTCATGAGTATCTTTAACATGGTTATTTTAGGAGGTGATCTTACTTTGTTTGACTTCTCTAAACAGTCACCAACACAAACCACACTCAAACATGCCCTATACAAATGTATAAATACCTGATTTCTATCAAGTTTCTTGATTCTATATTTATGTCTTCACCATTTCTTTATATGTCTCTATTCAGTATCTTATTGTTTAAGAAAAGTGCTCTAAGCAACGCTGGTGCTGTTAGAAACCCAAAAATGATGGAGATCATGAAAGAATTGGGGTCAGGTCTTCTTGGAAATGCTTGTAAGGTGTGGGATCTGTAGTGGCATTTCAAATGTATTTTAATAAATAAAGATTTCTTGAAGATATGAGATAAAAATCAGTCTTACAGACCAGATTATGGCAACACATAACTTTAATCCCAGTAGCCACAATGACATGAACCTTTAATCTCAGTATCCACTTTAATTGCCATAGAAATCAGGTGGTACATGCATCCCAGTGGTGCACACCTTTGATCCCAGTCCTAGATAGGAATATAAAATGGTGCAACAGCTCTCAATTTTGTCTCCTTCTGATATTCCAAGTGGCAAGAGTACCATTTCAGACTGAGGTCAAGGTAAGAGTCAGTGAGTGGCTGTTTTACTTTTTAGATCTTCGGGTTGAATCCCAATTGCTCTCTCTGAGTTTTTATTAATCATGCTTTAGGGATACAAATAAAATTTCTACCAGCCTCAACAGAGAACAAATGAAACCAAGTTATAGCTAGGCTTTTGTGTAAATCACTAAATGTATGTCTCTGTGTGCATTCATCCATGTGTGAGATGATTAAAATAGCTTAATTTTGATGACAAAATGAGGTGAAACAAATAAATTAAAATGCATTTTTACTTGATTCATTTAATAGAAATAACACATCTACAGATATAAGTGGAGAATGTGTAATCTTACAGTTTGGCCTCAGGGAAGAATGGTAATTATGCCAAGGTCATATACCTAGTAAAAGGTCAAACCCAGGTATCAGCTCAATTTATGCATTCCCCAAACTCTATATGTTGAAGAATAGAAGCACTGATATCAGACAAGAACAAAACTGCAGAATAGGAAATGTACCTGAGGAATTTAGAAGGATGCAGAGAAAAATATGATTCTTTTAAATAATATTTGTATCCATATTCACAATGTCCTTTCTTTGTTTGGTATAAAAAAGTTGTTTGGGGAGTCAACTTTTCTATCTGACCTATAAAGAACAGAGGTCTTCAGAAATCTTGGAAAGCATACCCAAAATAAACCAATATCATGAATACATGGTAAATTCTACTCAATTCAGAAGTATTCTATGGGATTGCTAGATTCTACCTTTTTCAGTGCCCTGGAGACTCGGGAAGCTAGAACTGAACAACAAGGCTGTTCTTCAAATGAATGTGAATCACTAAGTGAGTGTAAGCGCTTCTAGGCAAAGCCCCTGATACTTCCTTCTGCCTCCTAACTTCCTCTAAATAGAACCTGGGTCACATTAAGGACACCAGACATGAGAGAATCCATGTAACATAATTACAACTCTTACGATGTGGGGAGTTCTTCTGTCTATGTGTTACTTTTATTGGTTAATGGATAAAGCTGTTTCAGCCAGTGGCTTAGCAGAATAGAGCTAAGTGAGAAAACTAAACTGAATGTTGGGAGAAAAAAAGTTGGAATCAGAGGAGAAAGATGTGAGCCACCAGCTGGGAAATTTGCCAGTAGGCCATGATGTCATGGCGATGCACAGATTAATGGAGATTGGTTAGTTTAGAATATAAGGGCTAGTTAGAAATATGCTTGAGCTATTGGCCAAATAGTATTGCAAATAATATAGTTTCTGTGTGATTATTTCAAGACAGGGCGATCGGGAAATGAACTAGCGATCTCTGACAACAATTTGGCACCAGCATGGATGATTATATCCACATAAAACTTAAGAAATCGTTTTTATAAAAAGGAATTCTAGACACAAACGAGCAGAGTTAAACATGGCCTTTGGGTAACAACATTTTCTCAGGTGGACTTTGCTAGAAGCAAGCAGAGGCACAATTCTTTTAAGAGAAGGTTTCCTGACTCAGAAGTAGCAGCAAAAACTGCATGGCTTCTTTAAAAAGACTTCCTGGCTCATGCTAGTTGCATGAACAACTCTGACTCTTACAGGAGGTCTGGCTACAGAGCATTTAAATGGGGTTTGGAAGCAGAGTGCTACAACTTGCTTTATGGCAACATAGATTCGCTGTGTGCCTGAAAATGGGACTATGAGCATGGTTTGCAGAGGCAGTGAATTGTCCTCAACCATGTTAGACTGGGAGGAGCCAAAAGACAAAGCAGCCTTAGTCCTAGCCACATGTTTTAACAGTTTAAGAAGTGGTCCTGGTCAGAAAAGGATTACAGATACTCAATAAAGACAAATTCAGATTTTGAAAAATCTCTAAATAACTCACAGTGTGTTTTTAAAAATGTACATAGGATTGGGAGAGAGAGTAAAAGAGTATAGAGAATTATAAAAAGAAGTAAAGGGTTTTATAAAAATAAAAAAAATTCTTTGAAGGACAGAGTAAACTTGTAGAAAAAGAATAAGAAAAATAAGCCACATAAAAATGGAATATACACAGAAAGTCTGGATTATATATATTATTGTGTTTTCCTTGAATTTTTGACTGTGAAAGAGTTAAGTAAGAGAGATATTCCTTGTATGGGCTGCTGAGCTAAAGCAAGATATATACTTGAAAGGTATCTTGACTTCAAAATTTGGGTTTAAGGATTAAGTTGCTTTGGAAAAGAGGTTGTTCATTTGTTTCTGCAGATGATGAGAACCTGTGAATTCCTTTCAGACTAATGAGGTTTGATGGACAAAGAAACCCCCCCAAATCTCCATGAACACTCCCAAAAATTACTTCACCTAACAAAAAGTAGAAAGCAATTTGGAGAAAACTACAGCCAAATTCATAAATATTGTTTATAAATGTTTGTTTACATTTAAAGGGGAATATGTTATAGAGATTTGCATTCATATGTATTTTGGTTTATATGTTGGTCTATAATAGAATTTTGTTCTATTTTATTGTCGTCGATGATGGTCCTGTTTTGGCCACTTGGAAGTTTCTCTTTGTTTCTGCATCTGTTAAACAACATTTTAAAGAGAAATTTAATTCACAACTCATGCAAACTCATGGAACAACACTATTCATGGGAGCATTTCCCAAGGAAAACTGTTCAAAAATGGAGCCACCTCCAGATTGTTCTCTTTTAATATTACCAAGTAATGATTATTCAGTGTATATGTCATTAATTTTGCATTTTCCCTACATCTTCCTTCAACAGTAATTAAGGACTCAAAGGTTTGGGCTCTGTTTTGCATGTTTATTTAAAAAATGATAATAATATTTGAATGACAAGTGAATAGTCACCCTATATGTGGCAGAGAAGTCATAGACAGAACTTTAAATTCCATAAAGTTTCTCACTGGCTCTCCTCTATTACCAACACAATCTGTTACTGACTTTAGAAACAGTAACTGCATCATTTCATTTCTCACTCTTGAAAAGTATTTCACCCTATTCTAGAGGAGACAAATTTTCCTTTTTTATATGCTTCCAAGAATGTATTAATTTCAGAAGTCAATTATTAGAAGAAAAAGTGTATCAGTGAAAGAAAATCAGATAGCATGGATATTGAAGATAAATGAGCAGGAGGAAATTCAAGGGTATTTTAAAGTTATTATTGATTTTTTCTATTATAAAAACAAAAGGTAAACAATTTCTAAATTAAAGACTTGAGGTAACATTAAAACATTACATTTTTATCCTTGCAAGTAAAGAAGTTTGTGTAGATAAATTCTAAAATTGTTACTAAAATGCATTTCTATTTTAAGGGTCTTGCTTACTTGAACTTGGGCACTAAGATAGTTTAATGAGATGTCTTCCTCCTGAAACCAACATTTTCAGCTATACTTTGTTTAAATACTATTTTTCAATTCAAATGTTATGTTGAACTTGGACATAGTCCATACAATTTTTTGTTTGTACATAAGTATACATTCTAGGTGATAATCATTCATGCTCATTACATCCCAAAGATTTTTTGTGCTCCTCTTAACAAAGTTTTAGTACACAATACTTAATTATATAGTGCCTACCTGTAGGTACTATGTTATACAGTACAAATGGCCAAACACTCATCCAGTGTGTACATCTCTTTATAACCCCACAGCAAGTGGGTGTTTCCTAGCAGAAAACACTTGGATACCCTTTCAGGATCACAACATTGGTTATATTTTATGATTTAAACAACCCAGTGCTTGAAAGCAGCTACAAAATTCTTAGAATATTGACTTATGTTTCTATGACATGACTATGGAATGAGGAAAGAGAAGTAAGAAAGAGGAGGCATAAAAGGGAGAGTAAATTTCAGGACAGAGGGAGGCTGAGAGAAACTCTACATTGGTGACCTCAAGTTTCTAATCAATGCTGTGCATGGTTAGTTTGTTCATTCCTTCATTATTCTCATGTTTTAACTCTTTTTAATCCTGTATCCTTCTCAGATACTTAGCCTAGCTTTAGAAGAAAACGTGAGAAATATCATGTGATACAATGTAGGGTCAATACCTAAAAGAGGTACACTGGAAATTTTTAGAACTCAAGGTTACTTACATGTGCATGAATATAAGGAAATTTTTTATGTCCACATTACACCTGGTTTATATTACATCCCTTATAAATGTGTGTATAGTACATGTACTATCATGTCTCCAACTTAAGTGCACACCAGAATCACCTGCAGGGTTACTAAGCCTCAGATTGTTGGGCCTTATTACAGAGTATAGGATTTAGCAGGTCTAAGATGGGCTCTGAGAATTTGCTTTTCTAGCAAATGACCAGGTGAGTCTGATTCTGCTTATCATGGCAAGTAAAAGCACAAAAACATGACATCATGACTTCCATCCCTTGAACTCATGGTAGAAGGTGACAACTATGTAAAACAATCCTTAGACTGCTTCACAAGTGCCCCCTCACACTGCTAATAAATAAAATCTGGGGATTATACTTTGAGAAACAATTATAAGTCAGAGGTTCTTCAAGTATTGCAGTTTCAAATAATTGTGAAGCTCAATTCTAGACCAATTAAACTACAACACTAGGGAAGACCATATCGCAGAGTTCCCTGCTTGAAGACATTAATGCACTTTAGGTGATTTGGGGTGTAAGATACCCATTTTAGATAAATATCAACCCAGTTTCTATTAAAATAATCAAATGTGTGAAAAGAAAATTGATTTGACACAAAATCAGTAATTAATCCTGGGGCATATAGTCTTATATGTACAAGTGATGAAACACAGTTGGTTTCTGGAAATCATTAATATATACCCAAGGGAAAGAAGAGAAGAAAGAGTGAAGTACTGCCCTCATCATACAGAAATAAATTTTTGCAGTTTAGATTATAGCTTCTAGCACAAGCATTAAGGAAGTAGTACTACTTCTTAAATAATACAGATAGAAGCAAAGATAGTATGTATCTTCTCAAAAAACATGTAGGAGGACCAAAAGGGATGAATTCAGTAATTAAGACAACAGTACTGAAGTCAAAGTTACAGAATTTGAATTATATTGTTTCAAACAGTGGAACCAGAACAAAGCAGTACACATTATTTTAGTTATTCATGTGTAATTCCATGAATACATTTGATATATTATATAGATATTTAGTTAATATATAGCCATACAAATTCTATATTAAAGTAGGTCAACATTTTTTATTGGGCTTACTCATTAACTTGGAATCATATTCAGGCATCTACAGACCTTTGGGTTAGAGAATTGGTAATTTGATTTTGAAAGTAGTGGTACTTGAGCAGACCTTCATAAAATAAGTATATACATATCAATTTTCTTCAGGGTACAGGTGATTTTTAAAGTGAAGGAAGGCAACAACAGAGCAAAAGTTGAATAGTGGGGTGCCAAGATGAGAAAGTAATTTACTAATAAATGATGGAGATGACAAAATAAAAAAATTGTGCTGTCATTTAATGGTTTCTAAGTGATTTCTCTTCAGTATAATATCTCTAATTGAAAGCCTGATTGTGACTTTTCATCCTTGATCATCCTTTATTTCTCTTCAGAGAATTCTCAAAATTTTTAGAGATGATTCTATACAGAGATTAAATAGCAATCTCGGTAGGTCTTATCCAGCATTATTGTACAGGCCCAGAGTAGCATTAGATAACTCATGAGGAGGAAAGTCATATCACATTAACTTAGCATTGTGGATATCTTTAGTTGTATAGAAAACATGAGTAAAAAATATTTCCAATAAACTGACTTTCAGGGCTCATTAAATGTTCTTTAGAGCAAAAAGTTAATACAGAGCAGAAACTCATATTCATATAAGGAAAGGAAAAGTGGTTAAAAAAGAATAAAGTTAAAAAAATAACTTCTGTCTTATTATTTGTTAATTGAATAACATTTTATTCAAAATAATGAAAATGTATTTCATTATAAATATACTGTATACCTTATAGGTATGCATGCATCTTGTCTAGTATACATATTTACATATAAGTAAAATGAGTGAAAATGATATAGATAATGAAAAGAAAAAGTAGGATTAATTGGCATAATATACATACTCTACACATGAAATAGTATAAAGTTACCTGAAACAAGAGTTAAATTTGTTGTCCTTTGCAAACTATGGGACAAAAACTAAAAAAATAAATAAACAACAACAAAAATTGACATGAAAAGACAGAAAATAGAATCATATAAAGTACCCAACTGAACACACTAAAAGGCAGTGAGAGGAAAGAATAAAAAAAGAGAACAAAGAACAATGGCAGCAAATAAATAACATTAATACAAAAAGACACATTCCAATCACATCAATAAGCAGTTTGTGTGGCAGTGGTCCAAGTGGACAGATTAAAATAAATTGCAAGAGAAGAACAAAAACAAGATCAAATTATGTTATCTACATGCAAATCGGCTTTAAATATAACAGAATAAAAATCAGTGGATTGATAGTTACACCAATGTTAATTTATAAAAGATACTGTTCCATTTCATAGGAACTAAACGTCAAAGAGAAGAAAATGATCAAGAGTAAAAATATAAGCTTTGGCCTGTCCATTGGTGTCATGCTTGTTCAGCTCACATTTTAGCAATTATGTTAGTGATTATATACATACATATGTATATATTTGTATATATACATATATATATAAAACTCCATATATGCAATGATTTTTAGTGAAGAAGGAGACAATTAATTTGAAAGAGAGCAGGAAAGAGCACATGGGAGTGTTTGGAGGGAAGAAAGAGAAGAAAGAGATGTCAAAATTATATTATAGCACTAAAAATAAGACAAATAAAGATTAATCTCTCTCACAAACGTGTGCAACATTCTTTAACAAAATATTAACAAACCAAATCCAAGAATGTACAGTAATATATAATAACAAAAAGGGATTTTTTTCTCAGGAATAAAAAAAAACTGGAACTGGATCAACAACTAAAAGTAAATGAAAATATTGTACTACATCAACAGGTTAAAAATCATTTCCAATGTTCTTATCAAGAGATGCAGAAAACATATGACAACATCTGACATTTACTTTGGGTAAAAATCTCTCTGTAAACAAGGAATAGAGAAAAACAGTTTCAACTTGATAAACAACATTTGCAAAAAGCTAGAACTAGCATACTTGATTGTAATAAACTAAAAGCTTTCATACTAAAATCAGGAACAGAGAATGAATCCTCAGTCTGATGTTTTTAGACTTCATTGCAGATCCCTAGTTAATATAGTAAGACAACACAAGATGAGGCAAGAAATGTACAGATTTGAAATTTTTAAAAATTAAAAAAAACTGTCACTATTCACAAATGATATGATTATCAGTATAGAAGGTATTAACCAACAACTTCTTGAAGAAATAAATAATTATAACAGAGTCATAGTATATGAGATCAACATAAAAATTAATAACTTTACTTTATACCAACCCTGGATAACCAATAAAATAAAAATACAAAATTGTTTGCTTTTACTGCTGAAACCAGTAATAAATCTAATAAAATACATTAAAAATCTTTATCAAGAAAACAAAAGAACTCTGAAAAGTCAAACAACTAAATTAATCGTGATATATTACATGTTCATGAGTAAGAGCATAAAATATTTTCAGAATATCTCAATTTGATTTATAGATTCAATATGATTTTTAATTTTGGTATAACTAAACTGCCCCAAAAATTATTCTGAAAAATATAGCACTATTTTTTGATTTGAATTTCTCTGATGGCTAAGGATCAGAGAAATCTACCTAGGAGAATCTAAACTCTGAGATTCCATCTTACACCTGTCAGAATGGCTAAGATAAAAAATACTAATGACAGGTTATGCTGGAGAGGATGTGGGGTAAAGGGAACACTCCTCCATTGCTGGTGGGAATGCAATCTGGTACAGCCCCTTTGGATATCAGTATGGCATTTTCTCAGAAAATTAAGAAACAGCCTACCTCAGGACACAGCAATATCACTCTTGGGCATATACACAAAGAATGCTCAGTCATACCACAAGAACATTTTCTCAACTATGTTCATAACAGCGTTATTTGTAATAGCCAGAACCTAGAAACAACCTAGATGCCCCTCAACTGAAGAATGGATAAAGAAAATGTGGTACATTTACACAATGGAGCACACTACTCAAGCAGTAAAAACTAAAGACACCTTGAAGTTTGCAGTCAAATGGATAGCTCTAGAAAGAACCACATTGAGTTTTAAAAACATACTGAGTGAGGTAACCCAGACAGAGAAAGACTTACTCACTCATAAGCGGCTTTTAGACATAAAGAAAAGAAAAAACAGTCTATATCCCATAACTCCAGAGAACCTAGACAACAAAGAGAACCCTAAGAGAGACATACATGGATCTAAATAGGACAGAGAAAAAGATAAGTTCTCCTGAATAAATTGTGAGTGTTGGGGTCATAGGAAACGGGAAAGGGGAGAGGGGAGAAAGGGAGGGGAGCAGAGAAAAATCTATATTGCAATAAAAGCAATAAAAATATATAGCACTATTTACAGAATTTGTCACCTGTATCAAACACTGAACGCCACCATTTATTTCTAATTCCACCTTTTATTCTTTTGTTTTATTGAAAAAATTTCCGCCTCCTCCCCACCTCCCATTTCCCTCCCCCTCCTCCCACTTCTCTTCCTCTCTCCCTTCCTCTCCCCCTCCCCTCACTCCATTCCCCCTCCCTCTCCACTCTGAAGAGCAGTGTGGATTCCCTGCCCTGTGGGAAGTCCAAAGTCCTCCCCCCCTCCATCCAGGTCCAGGAAGGTGAGCATCCAAACTGCCTAGGCTCCCAAAAAGCCAGTTCATGCAGTAGGATCAAAACCCAGTGCCATTGTCCTTGGCTTCTCATTGTCCACCACGTTCAGATTTCTTATAGCCAACCTCAGAGATAAATCCTGCCATACTAATTCTATAGAAAAGATAACACGAGCTTGAATCAAGAGTATATTTTTGCCTGAAGTAAAAAACCTACCATCCAAAATGAAAAGAATCTAAGTAATTGGTAATGATTTATGGATCTTTGAAACATATGATCTCAGTGATAGCTATATAACAACATGATTCTGCTATTATAGCAGTAAAGTGACCTAACACACTATGTAAAATAATGAGTTTAACTGTGTTTCAACAAAAGTTCACTTACAAAATATAGACAATGGACCAGATATGACCATCAGGCTATCATTCCATCTTCTTTTATTCTTACAGGAGACTTATGTAAGTTTCTTGACTTGGATTTTAATAAAAAAATATTACCCTTTATGTTTTTATATTTGTATACAATATCAAGCACAGAAACACATATGCATATATGCTTAAGTACTTAATGAATAGTTTCATATAGAATGGCCAATGAATAAATTAATAGAACTAATATTTCATGCCTAATTTCTAGGCAGAATTATAAACACTTGATATATGTCTGAGACAGGATGGACAGATAGAAATTACCTTTGTGAGACTTAAAATCTATGTCTCAAAACCATACAGCAAGTCTATGTTAGTTTATACAGATGCTATAACAAATCACTAGAAATGCAGTGGATTAAGCCACACAAATATACTATTTTGATGTTTTGTAGGTCAGAAGTCCAACATGTGTCTTAACCAATTTTAAAGCAGGCATTGTGAGCAGGGCTATATTCCTTTCTGGAGGATCTAGTACAAGATTTATTTCCTCATTTATAAAGTTCTTGGCAGACTGCAGTTCCTTAAATATAGCTTCCTGCATCTCGGAACAAGCAACGGGACATTGAATCATTCCCCAACTGCCATCTTTATCACTGACTACAACCAAGGATTTTTTTCTGATTTTAAAGAATCATCTGATTCAGTTGAATCCATCTGAATAATCCCAAACATCTCCCATCTCAAATCCTTTTTAAAACTTTTTTCTTATATAATGTTTTCATCATGTTTTCCATTCCTCTCCCAGATCCACTCAGTGAACTCCTCCCCTTAAAAAACAAAATGAAAATCAAAACAGACAAACAAAACAACCAAAATAAGATAAAAAAAGTACCACCACCACCCCCAAAACAAAAGAAAACATGGAGTTCATTTTGTGTTAGTCAACTACAATTCAAGGCCCTTAACCTCAGTGTCTGTTGTGTTCTGGAAGTAAAATGCTACCCCACATATACCCATGTGTTTGAACATCTGATTCCCATCTGGTGACAGTGTTTTTGGAGACTGTGGGACTTTTGGAAGGTGGGGTTAAGAGGAAAAAGGGGACCACTCTGGGGGTGGGTTATCCTTAAGTTTTATGGGGCAGCCATATTTCCTGTTCTGTCTTTCCTTTCTAACCTGTCTGTATGTGATCAAATTCCCACCCTACACTTTCAGGCATGAAAAAGGTTTTGCCTTCTGGCTTTCCCTGCCAAAATGGAATGCACCAGCACACTCTGAGCTGAAACAAACCCATCTTGCTTTAAATGAGTTTGAATCAGAAACTAGACAAATTACTAATACAGTGTCATATTTACAGAGTTCATTTTGCTATGTAAAATAACATTTTAAAAATTCTGGACATTAAGATACGGACATTCCTAGAGCCATGACTGTGAATACTGCAAGTACTGCCACAGGATTTACATCAAATCTGATGAAGTTAACGTTTGAAAATAAATTATGCTTCTAGTGAATCTATGGACAATATAAACTGTATCTTATCATATTTAAAACTCCATTCTCAGAACAATTGATTCTTCTCCCGACCTTAAATGTGTTGTTAGGAGGCTTGCTTAATCTTGAGCTATTTCTAAATGATATCTTACATCTCCTACTCTAACACTAAAAACATTTAAACGATTTATTTTAAGACTACTGTTTTCCTGAAAAGTTTCAATTTTAGAAACACACCATTCACCAGGTCCTGTATAAAATATAGTGCTCCCCGATGTCGGTGCACTAAATGGATGTTCACAGCCTTGGATATTCGCCCAGAAGACTTGACTGGCCTGCTACCTTTATTTTTTTGTTGTTATTTGTTTTTTGGTTTTTATTCTTGCTTTTGTGTTTGGGGACTTTGCTTTATTTGACTTTTTCAGTGCTAAGGTTGTAATGCCGAACCCCTCATATGCTGACCAAATGAGTCCCTTTTCTGTCATGCCTAAGCTATCATTCTATGGAAGTCTGGACTTCTAAACTTCCAGTGAGCCTTTCACTCTAGAGATAAGAATCTCCTATGTCCTTCAAGCATTTCATTAGCTATGTTTTCTGAAAGTTTGTGGAGATAAGTAGGCCTCCCTTTTGAAAAGAGAAAATGTTATTTTCCCTCAGAAATCCAAGTTCCTTGTTTCATACTTTTTCCTGGGCACAGTAACAACACAACTGACACGCCTTCCTACCATGCCTAGGTTTGGGGGTTTGCCACTTAGTAGCATCTATTACACTGTGGCCGCATAGCTTCCATCTTCCCTGTGTCTTACTAATCCCTCCCATTGTACATATGATCTAATCACAGTTCAAACTTCACCCAACTGATATAGACAAAGCCAACCATAGAATCTAAGGGTCTTGGCACCACGAGAGCTACTCGGCGTATGCCCCATCCTTTACTGAGAACGGATACTGCTTAAAGAAGGGTTCCTTAGCTGAGGCTTTCTCTGTTCATTGCTCTAGTACGTTGTTCCTACAGTCATTTTTCAAGTTGGCCTTGCCACAGAAATCCAACTCTTTTTGCATGTTTTAAACTTTCTTCCTGGCTAAATTATCCAGCCATGTTAAAAGCTTGGAGAGATATTCAATTCTTCTATTTCTTTCCCATTTTTCATTATGTCATTGTGATTAGTCCCAAGAAAAAGAAAAACAAAACATACAACCTGGATTTATAATATACTCTGTTCTCAAAAGGAGGCCTGCTTTTGGCACCAGACTTTCAGAAAACATTTCTAGGGAAGTGTTTTCAGGGTAGAGAAGAGTCTAGTTTCTAGAATGAAAGGCTCTGTCTTATTTAGGTTTCTATTGCTGTCAACTGATACCATGACCACAGCAACTCTTATAATGAAAAACAAATTAGGGCTAACTTAGAGTTTCATAGGTTTAATCCATTACTGTCACGGTGGGGCATGACAGCGTACAGGCAGCAGGCAGACGTGATGCTGGAGAAGTAGCACAGAGTTCTCTGTCCGGATCCACACACAGCAGAAAGAGTCAGACTCTGGGCTTAGAATGGGTTTAGGGAAACCTCAAAGTCCACCCCAGAGAGACACTTCCTCCAACAAGGCCACACCACACCTCCTAATACTTTCAAATGTTGTCACCCCTTGGTAACCAAACATTTAAATTTATGATCTTACACGTGGGTATGGAGGATGTTGTCATTCAGACCACCACAGACCCCATGAAAGTTTAATAAAAGGTCTCAAGCCGAGTTCCTATCTAGAATCTGCAATTACTTTGACAACGTTTTTCAACCAGAAAATGCAAATAATGCCTGCCTCATGACGTTACTGTGAAGAGTAGATGAAATAACGAGAATGAATGAACTCTGTCAGCTGCATATGTCAGTGTTGACACTATGAATATCTCATTAATGCTCCCCGTCTCCACTGCAACAAATCCTGCAATGGTTTGGGTGCAGGATGAACAATTTAAAGCTAATCATTAAAATTGATTCAGGGGGGTTCTTTTTGTTTTATCATGTTAACATAATTCATTTTATTGCAATGCTGTCCATCAAATTTCACTTTACACGCAATCATACCTGCCAAGATTAGGATTGTCTTTACTTACAGATTCATTGACCCACCTTCTCTAAAAGCACAAGCCAACATTTGTGCATATTTATATCATAAATCATGCACTAAAAGGATGCCAGAAGCAGTCACCTCTTCCGTGAATCAGTCTCTGATTTCCAAGACTCATTTAGATCATTTTCTTCTGTTTTCTATCATGCATTGCCAAAACTGCTACAACATTTATAACGTGGTATTATTATAGCACAGTTGACCTTCATCCACAAGACATTCTGAGCAACTACATCACAGAGGTTTATTCTTTGTACTTTCATTCATAGTACATAGTAGATAATTGATATGTATTTACTGACATAGAAAAGAGAATGCAAGGAAGCCCAGGCTACAAGGACAATTACCCCTTAAAGAATTACATTACTTTAGCATATTTCATGTAACTTAAAGAATAAAAAAGTGTATTTTTAAAAATATCAAGCTAATCTTCCTGTAGCATAAAATGTTGATTATTCTAGTTGTGATATAAACTATACTGATTAATTTTAACCAGTTTAAATTAGAGATATGTGAAAAAAGATAGTTTATTTGAACCCCTCAACCCATGAATGAAATGGTCTGTGGCTTTTAGAGAAGATGAAAGCATGGAAATTATTTAGAGAATCATTACATGAAGAACACACATATGTCATGAGGGAAGAACAGAGTGAAAGGAAAATCAGAAAGTTGTTTTTACAAGGAGTTCAATTGCATATTGTCAAGTGATTACATTATCTGTCATAACATGTATGTCATTTTAACAAAATTTAACCTGTGGAAAGATTTATTTGCTGATGGATTTTTGTGAAAATACTCATGCTCCTGGAGAACATGATCCTCTTGGGTGAGCTAGCAGGTTAGAATTTCAAAGAATACTCATTCACTTTTTACTTGCATGTGTCTTCAATGCTAAAATGCTTCCCTCAGTGTATCACAGAAATGCGTGTATAATGCACAGCATGCAGGAGAATTTCAAGTGCCTAAATTTCTAATAATTTCCCAGATGCAGCCCCAGAATCTGATCAAAAGACCACACATGGAATAACAAGGTCCTGGTAGACACTGTGAATAGGAAAATTCACCATCATTGGCATCTGTAAGGTGATTGTTGCTTTATTTCCTCTATGGCAGAAGTTACAGACCTTGTCTCTATTAACTTTTTTTTTTAACTTAAGAAAATAATTGCTTTAATAAACAACCTTCAAACACCGGACCTTTCAGTTAACCTTAATTTAATCACAATGTAAAATGCAGCTGGTATAATGGGGAAAAATGGTAATATGCTTGACAGACAAGGCAAATCATGTTTATGCAACATTTTCCATTTAAAACCTTTTAATATAAACCACTTCCCATATGGCTTCTTTAGAGATGTTACTGGAGGTGTATTTATGAGTGATATAAGCATAGCATCCAGGAGCCCTGTCTCCCAGCAAAGGTGAAATGGTCATCACAAAGGAGGGCAACAGAGAGTCATCACGTCCTAGTAATTACAGACCTTGGGATCAGATAAGTGGACAGAAAAGCTAATCAAGACATCTTCAGCCAGTAATGACAAACTAAAGTTCTTTCAACATAAAAGAGGTTGTTTTCCCAATGCTTCATATAATACATTTTTGTTGTTCCCAAGAGTTATTTAACTACATTCTTATCATGTCTTTCTTTATAACTTGCTTTAGCTAAAGCCTCAAGAGGGTAGTATTTAAATTAAAGAACAGTATCACTACAACTTTTATGCAACATAAATTCTGCTGCAGCGGTATTCAAAATCTGTAGGCCCTATCTGTCACTCAATTTGAGGCTTTTCCTAGTGATTTTCCCACTCATACTAATCCTCTTTGTTCTAAGTTCCTTCCTGCCTAAGTCAGTTGACAGACTAGGTAAAGTTGTGAACACACAAACTTCCATGAAAGAGACTCTATTTCAAGCACACTTGAATTGCTTGATTGTGTGATAAACTCCATATAAGGAAATTCATCTTTGTTTTCTACATATTCATCTCCAAACAGCAACTAACATACTTTTCAAGATTCAGTCTTCTTTTTCTGAAATAGAATGTCTGTGTTTTAACTTTAAGTATAATTCTAAGTATTTCTATTTTGGTTATTACAAGAGGAGCCAATCTCCTTGTGATGTGTAGTTAGCTAACTGGGGCAAGCAAGAGCAGGAGGTAGTTCCCAGTGTCAAGGCTAGAAATGCAAGGAGAGAGATCTTCTACATACCTATGAGCCAGTGGGGGGGGGGGGTGTGGCTGTAGGAAAGGGACTCTCCACACATTTTGATACAGAAAAATAGTCATGTGGTTTCAAAGAAAATGGCCCCCAAAGAGAATGGGACTATTAAGAGTTGTGGTCTTTTTGGAGGAAGTGTGTCGTTCTGGGGTAAGCTTTGAGGTCTCATAAATACTAAAGCCACACCCAGTGAGTTAGTACATTTTCTGCTGCCTTTGGATCAACATGTAAGGACTCTCAGCTCTAGTACTATGTCTGCCTGCATGTTGCCTTGCTTCCTGCCATAACAATAATAAGCTAAATCTCTGAACTGTAAAACACTCCAATTAAATGTTTTCCTTTATAAGAGTTGCCATGGTCATAGTATCTCTTCACAGCAATAGAAACCCTAACAAAGACAGTTCCTTTTTAAGGGAAAAATTCCGATTCTGATTGACTATGCCTGTAGGTGTCATTTTCCTAAAACGTGAAGAAAAGTAGAGAAACCTGAAGATGTAAATGTAGAGACAGAAAAGAGCAACTATCATGGTGGAATTTACAAACAAAATTTAAAAAGGATAAATAAGGAAACATTCACTTACTGACTGTTGAGACTGCCCATCCTCTTTTTTTGTAGTCAGCAACTAGGTTCTGATTCTTCAGGGAAGACACTGGATGGTTCATTTCTGAGAAATAAGAAACATTTTAATAATTCTATAATAATCAGACCTGGGACATACACACCTCTGGTATAGTGCTAACCTAGCCTACATGGGGTCCTGAGTTCTATCCTCAATACAAAAATAATACGAAAATCCTCAAATCTAAGATAGAAGCAAAAAATGAGAGGGGAGGAGTATACCAAAACTTGCAGCAGTAGTAGAATTTCATACAGATATGAAATACTGAAACACAGTAAAGGAGAAGAAATCATCAAAAATACTCCAGTAAAATTTTCTAGATGCGTCTCCAGGTGGAACCACACAACAAAAACAATAAAAATCAAGGCATCACCAAATATACACCATCATTGAAATTAAGAACACTGGGCCAGGCATGTACTAAGGAGATGTCTTGACCATTAAGAGTACTGGATGCTCTTGCAGAGGACTCAGGCACGAATACCAGCACCCACAAATGATGCTGCATGACTCCTTATACCTCTAGTTCCAAGGCATCTGCTGTCTTTTCCTGGTATGATTCTGCTCTGGGAATGAATATGGTATGCATACATATACTCAGGCAAGCTCAGAAAAAAAAAAAAAGATTGGGGAAACAATAAGCTTAGATTATGGGGGAGAAATCAGGTCATGTGCAAAGGATCAAAAATGAGACTACTGGTATTAGAGAGACAGCTCAGCAATTAAGAGCATTCACTGTTCTTGCAGAGAAGCGCAGTTTGATTCCCCGGCCCCCACATGGTTATTTACAGTCATCTGTAGCTCTAGTCCCAGAGGATCTGGTACCTTCTTCGTCTGTAGTCTGTGAGTGCCAGATATACACATGGTACACATACAAACATGCAGACAAAACACTCATAAATAAATACAACTCTAAAAAGAGAAATGGAACTACTTCAGAGTTGTAGAGCAACAAAAGAATCCAGAAGGCAATGGCACAGTGCATCCAAACATTTGAAGGAAAGTCATTTTTATGATACATGCCTATTTAGCTACACCAACATAAAATTCATATGGTATGCTAGAACTCAAAATTTTATCATTTATCACTTCATTTTCATTTAGTTACTGCAGTATGTGCAATACCAAAGAAGAACAATAAAGCCATTAAAAAAGGAACACAAAATGCACGGATCACTCAGACACAAAGGTTTATAGATTGATCTATATACGCTACTCAGTTCATAAAAGAAAGATGTTTTCAAAGAGTATTTAACAAGGAAATTGACAACAAAAAAAGAGTAATATTGAATTTTAACAGATTTTAAAAGTGCTTAGTCTCTGCCGAGTGCCCCAAACAGAGGTGTCTCTGTCTTACTGAAATTTAGGTTATTCTTTCTTTTTGCTTTACTCCTCTGCCCTCTGAGAGGCTATTATGATATGCTCATATTGGAGTGCTTTTTCTCTCCCTCTGTTCTTCTCTTTAAAACCTCTGATGTTCTTCTTTTCTGAACTCTTCAGTGCCTTCCCACGATCACTCACCTTCAAGGGTAGCTTTTTTCTAGTTCGTTTGCCTTTGTCCCCCAAGACACTGGAAGTCCATCTGTGGATGCTGCTAATTTGAAACATAGCCCAACACAAATATTTTTGATCTCACTGATCTTCAAAAATGTTATTGAAAATCAATAGCATATAAAATCTCTAAGAATTATCTCAAATAATCAACTGAAGTATGTTAGTAACAAAGGGATCCTTGGCAAAAATGTAAAAACATGTATTTATTTTATAATTTTTGAGACCATTCTCTCACTATCAGAAGTAGAGCTGAAAATTTGGGTACTCCCTCAAGTCATAAAGGAAACCTCCCAGGGATTCTGTGGCTACTCATTTACTCAGACAACTACAAAGCAGCTTTGGTAAACAATACACTAAGTCATGTTGAGTATTAACCCTCCTGTCTTCTCAAGCTTAAGGATCCTTGGTTTCATTTACTTCTTTTATCCGGGCATGCACCTGTCTCAGATATTTCTTACCTCTCTCTCTTAGAAAAAAAAAAAGATTTTACCTTGGTTGAGAAACTCTTGTCACAGAGCAGGAACAAAAATGATGTGCCCTTTGCTGATTGATGTACAAACTCGAGATATTTCACTGGGGTTGATTTATTTAGCCTGCCAAAATATTGTTTTAAAGTCCAAGTAAATATCTTTTTGGTGATATTTGCTTTCAAGTTGAAAGGAACTGACTTTGTTTTGCCTTTATTTTTCAGTATCTTACTGCTTACAGGAACAACAAACAGTCCATGCAAGAACTGTGGTCAGTATTGGGGTCTCACACTGAGCAGCACCCCAGCCTTCTTTTTTGACTTCATTGATTGTCTGCCACTCTAACTCTTCATTTATAAACAGTTGTTCTTTTACTTCAAAGCAGTTTCACTAGAATCTGTCTCATGTAGCTCAGGCTAGCCTTAAAATACCTGGTTAGTTGAGGAATACTTTGCAGCTCTGATATATTTGCCTGCACCCCCTTCATTCTGATATTACAGGTGTGTGCCACCATTCCTGGCTTATGTAGAAGTGGGGGATATCAAATCCGAGCTTTTGAGCAGGCTAGACAAGAACCCTATCAGTTAAGCAACATGATGCTTGTTAAGAACCCACAATGTAGAATCTAAGGGACTCATTCCCCACTTCTTTGGATTAGAACACTTCAACATTTCTCTGGAGTGTACTATAACCTAGGTTTGCTAAATAAACTTCCAATTAAGCTGAGAAACAAACAAACCAACAAGAATTAACAAAATACCTGAGTTGCTCGTGTGTGTTAAGGAGAAACTGAGATAATTAGGAAAGAGTTAACGACAAGTACATAAAAACATGAGTAGCACCTCTAGAATTCTACCAGAACCTGTACTCTCTGTCAGAAACCATAGGCTCCTTCTGCAGCCCATTGAACCTCTTGAACTAGCCAGACATCCCACGTAGGTTTCCAGGATCTACCTTGGTGAGTTTCCCTGATCTTTCCCATCCATGTCTTCTCCTGAACTTGCCAGATCCATAACAGGCCCCACATCAATTGCCCTGGTTTTGACTAGACATCCCTACCTGCACAGCAACCCATCTCTTCACCTCTGTCAGGACCCACTCTACCTACTTCCTAGCCCATAGTACCCTTTCATACCAAATATAACCTTTCCAGCAATTATTTCTAGATTTACCCCCACAACCAAGGCTTGGACCAGGAAGCACAGCCTATATACCATCACAGTCGCCTTTCTCCACCTGATCTAATTTCACCAAAAGAATTTCAAATATTTAGGCCCAACCCAACCACATTTCCTGCTCTGTCCAAGTCAAACAGAGAAGTCCTCATTGCCAAAACATAAACAATAGGAAAGTTTAAGTGAGTATCTTCTCTACAAAATCTACCAGTCCTTGAGAAACTTTGCTGATGAATTACCAAGAAGAAAACTACGCCACAGATTTTAAGAGAACAATCATAAACTCCATCAAAGAATTTAAAGAAGGCACAAAGAAGCACTTGCTCAGTAAAATCAAGGAGAAAGAGCTTAAGTAAATAAACACCTGAGTGAGTGATGCCCAAGAAAATACAAGCATAAGGTTGATAGAAATGACAAAAACAATCTAGAACTTAAGAATGAAATTCAATACGGAGATAGAAATACTGAAGGAGACTCAGGTGAAATGAACATGGAACTAAAAAACCCAACAGCTCATCTAAAAGATCTCAAAGAAATCTACAAAAGTAGAATGAATCAGGCAGGAGACAGAACATCAGGATGTGAAAATAAAATAAAATAAAATAAAAGCTCTAGATCAAATACATAGGAACATAAAAAAACAGAAAAAGAAAACATGGGAACTGTACAACACCATGAAAAAAGTCGAACTTTGAGGCATAGATGGGGAAAAAGAATGCCAAATCAAGTGAACCGTATAGTTCAGATCTTCAGCAAAATCATGAAAGAAAGAATAGAAAGAAGTGACATGATGATACAAAAGTTATAAAAACAAGAGCAACTTCTAAACCCAGTCAATGGGAAGAAATAGTAAGATTGAAATAACAAAAAGAGTTAAGCCCAGGGCCAGGTGGATTCAGAGAAGAATTCTGTAGACCAATGAAAAATCACTACAGAATTCTGTCAGGCGTTCAAGAAAAGTCTACAGTCAAACCTTTTAAAACAAATCACAAGAAAGAAAGAGGGGAGGAAGGGGGTAAGGAAGACTAAAGGGTGGGAAGCAGAGACAAAGATGGAGACAGAGAGAGAAACAAAGAGAAGCAGCAACTCCATATTCCACCTACCAAGTCAGTATCAGTCAAATATGCAAGGCAGACAGAGAGAGACTACAGGCCAATATTACTGATGAACATAGACCAAAAAATACTCAATAAAAAACACACAAACAGAATATAGAAATACATAAAAAGACAATAAACCATTCCTAAGTTGGCTTTATTTCTGATATTCAAGGATGGGTTCATTGAATACAAGTTACCATACTAAATCACATAAATGGGCATAAAAGACAAAAATAACAGAATTATCTCAGTAGATTCAGGAAAAAAAAAACTTTGACAAAATCCAACATGTCTTCATGGCAAAAGTGCTAGAAAAGCTAGAATTAGAGGGAAGACATCATGTCCTTCTAAAGCAGGGCCAAGAGGCTCCTAAGGTAGAACTGACCTAAGTGTTTCCTTCCTGAGGACTAGCTTTTGTCACATGTAACAGAAGGCACCATGCAAACTTCCAAGGAGGAAATCAGCAAACTACTACTCAGTCACTATGAATTTGAACCACAATAATTCCCAGTGTAGCAGGGTAATCCTAACAGTACAGTAGTATCTGGCATACCTTGATGGAAAGCAACAGCACTCTAATTGGATTTAAGACTGACTCAATAAGAATAAAACATTCCTAGTACTGGAAACTTAGCCAATTACTCAGTGTTGGTAAAGTCACAGATTGGGAGAATTACGATAACTAATTTACTAAACCAGCACAATCCCTAACAATAATGTAAATATTTTTCATTATACCCACAAGTAAGTGCAGTCAGCACACCTCAGCAAGGAAGAACCTTTTGCAACAGATCAAGACCACTACAGAAAACAACAACCACACAAAGTACAGAGTTGTAGATCACAGCCCTAATGGATACATCTGAAGAATACTCCTTCTCCTAAGGTTAAGGTAATATTGCAGAAGAAGGGCTGATAAAAGCCAGAGCACCAGGGAGTTGGTTGTGAGATTGTGTCTCCTAGTAACATCAGAAGCTACACCCACAAAACCCCACCAATATGATTGCCTAATCATGAACTGACCAAGGACAGGGGAAGCCCACTAAGCCTTAACCATACATAAAGAACTACAGTCAACTATGGAATTCTGAAAGAAGGAGACATAGTCTTCCCTAAAGGAAGAACACACCAATTGGTTTATCCTACACCAAATGGCCATCCCTGAAAATACACATTCAAGTGATATTATACAGATGGAAGAAGTTATAGTTACAAAAACGATGATCAATCACAATGCAGAGTTTTGATCTTCATCTCAATGTATATATCTACAAAACACCCATGAGTATAAGGCTCAGGGAAAAGTGCTGAAGATGGAGGAGAACAACATTCTAAGGGCCAGAGGAACAGCTTGCTCTGAGATTTTATCTCCTAGTAATATCCATAACCATATCCATAAAGTCTTACAAATATGACTACATACACATGAGCTGAACAAGGACAAAAATAGACATGTCAAAGTGAACAAGGGAAAGCCCATGAGGCCTCAAGTTTACACAAAGAACTGCAGGCAACTAAGGAATGGTGAAAAGTAGGAAAAATAGTCTTCCCTAGGGAAGCGCACACCAAGAAGTTACCCAATATCAAAGACTGGCCCCCAAAATATACATACAAGTAACATTATATAGACTGAATAGGTTATATTTAGTAATATATATGTGCATACATATACATAACAGCATTTATGGAAAAATTAGGCCATGAATTCGAAACAGAGCAAGAAGAAGTCTATGGGAGGATTTGCCGAGTAGAAATGGAAGAAGGGAATGTGGTAATAATATTACAATATCAAAGATAAAAGAAATAATAATGAAAGACCCGAGTAGCTTTAAGAAAAAGCAAATATTAATCTCTGGAAAAATGAGAGAAAAAAATAAGTGCAATACATTATATTTTTTAGTTACATATATCCTTTTGTTACATTGATCGAGATCCAATTCTGCACAAACATACAATAGTCAACATCAACAGCATAGAGTAAAAGGAAGTCTGAGCTCATGAAGAGAAAGTGAACAATACTCTGAAGACATCAGTATCTAAATTTGGAAATCAAAACAGAAAAAAAAATAAATCATGATATATACCCAAAGATACAGGTCAAAGATTATCTAATTTGTCTGTAATAATTTTCACAGAATTTAATATGTAGGAATATATATCTTCATACAAACTTCAATAGAAATTTTACAGTAAAAGTACAAAGTATATTTTAAAACTCTGAAGTTAACTAGCTTAGAATTACAGCATTAACTTCTTTTTTACTTGTGTTTTAACATTGTTTTGCCTGCAAATTTATTCTAATTGACTTACAAAATATGATTTGGTAAAGCATCAATCTGTGTAATGTTACTTGTATATGTACTGATAGTTTAGTACTGAGTTTACCTTATAAACCACTAATAAAGAATTCAAAAGTGTGTTTGAGAATTACTATCATATTAATTGATCCTTGTGTTATGACATGTGATTCTTTAATATCCAAAGTTTGAAATAATGGAAATTCCTAGCTATGTGATAAATAGAAATTTAAACCCTTAGTTTCTAAAATAGACCCCCCTTGTCAAGTCCTTGCTAAATACTTTCTAGTATAAGCATTTTTTTCTAGACCAATTGAAACACTGTACTTTGGAATTTCTAATTAAGCACCAGGTTTTCATTTATTACATGTCTATTATCATTAGCTAATATTAAATTATATACTATTACCTTTTCTTTGTGTAGCTTTTGCCTTAAATATAAATTTCTCAAAACAAGGATTTTGTTGTCTTTTCCATTAAAATATTAGTAACTACAGCATTTCCTAGTACATACTAGGCACATAATACTTATTAATAAATATATTAATTTTTCACTTACCAAGAGATTTCATTATAGATACTAGGGAGGTACTCAAAACACATCAATAAATGATATATTCATTTTGCAAACAAAATATGTTTACATAAATGTAAATCATATATACTCCATGTGAATTGTAGATATTATAAATTTTCATGACTTTCATTGGACTTTTAAAATAGTTATTTAATATATATATGTGTGTGTGTGTGTGTGTATGTCTGTGTGTGTGTGTGTGTGTGTGTGTGTGATTTCCTAGATGTATTTATGTTCAACATGTAAATATCTGGTGCTCTCAGAGGTCAGAAGCAGCCTAGAACCCCTAGAACAGTAGTTACACATGATTGTGAGTCACCATGTGGGTATAAGAAAGTGAACCCAGATTTCTCTCAAGAACAGCCAGTGCTGTTAACTGCTGTGTAATCTCGAAAACACATATAAAGGATTGTTAATAAAAAGTCCTAGCGGGGCAGTGGTGGCACACACCTTTAATCCCAGCACTCAGAAGGCAGAGGCAGGCAGATCTCTGTGAGTTTGAGGCCAGTCTGGTCTATAGGAGTTAGGTCTAGGACAGGCTCAAAAGCTACAGAGAAACCCTATCTCAAAAAAAGACAACAAAGACAAAAAAGTCCTGATAAATAATATTAAATAATATTATTCCTTTAAGTCTATTTGTAATTTTGTTTCACTTTGATATTTTGTTTCACTTCAGACTCACTTTACAGTAGCCATTGTCCTTTATAACACATTTAAATTCAACATGGCTGTTAAGTATTTTTTTGTTTCAAAACCATTTTAGTTCTTTTTAAAATCAGGAAGAAGCATGTAGATTGAGAACTGTTTTAAAATGACCTTGTTCTTTCCTGTACAAAATTTACACCTTTGCATTATATCCCCAATATTTTTTATCACACATATGCTATGCTCTAAGAATTTTGGTGAGAGGCATTTCATGAATAAAATAGACCAGTGTCACTAAAATTTGTAAGAAGGATACCTCAGGCATACTTAAAATACAGCCCAGTTCTGACACTTCACACATATAGTAATTCATACTCCAGGGGGCTTTTTTTCATCTTGTATATTGGCAAGCTGGAAAACCAACACAGAGAAGATGGGTAAATTTCCTGGGCCTAAGGGCCATATTTTTAAAAGGAATGTGCTAAAGCTGCTTTTTACTTATACGTGACATTTTCAAAAGAGCAGATCAGCAAACGGCTTCTCAAGCACAAAGTCTTTACCCTTTGGTGATGTCACAACACTGCCTAAGAGTTCTCATAATTCATAAATACGAATTTATGTCATATTACTCACAGAGATCTAGGAAAGTTTCCCTGGCTTACATGAATTTAGATCTAACTTTGGGTCACCTATTAAAAAATATTTAAATTTCCAAAATAAATTATACTTATAAAAATGTGGGGATTTTTAATGTGAAAATGTAGAACATGACTATAATTTCAATGTTCATTAAAATGGGATGCGTACCTGGAATATTAAACATTCAACCCATTCCTAATAGTGTTTTCCCCAGAAATACTGTATTCTTAATTCACAATTCAAAGCTGGCCCACAACAAGTGGCCAATAGTATATGACCTTCTGAAGCACACATGCTATTACCAAAGACATTAATAACCTCTCAGTTTTAAACATCATCTTTTCTGTAGCTCCTTATTTTCATACTGTCCCTAGCATTTGAAATTGCTGAATCATTTAAAAGTCAGGTATACTTGTATGATGGTAAGTAATATGATCACAATAAAATATTTTAATGATTGTGGTAGGTGGCTCTAGCCTCTGACTTTTGGAGCTAGGAAAGACTTCCATGGAACATGATGTTCAATCTAAAACTAGAAGAACTACTAAAGTCATCAAAGACAACTGGTTGTGATGTCAATGATAAGCATGCTACAACCATAGAACCACAGACGATAGGAACAGAGTAAGTGATGAGGGGATGCAGATACATCTCATTAGTAAATAGATTAGTTGGCTATGGATAGATGAGAGACACTGGACTAGTAGGATCAAGTGGGAAGAAGAGAAAAGAGAGTATTGTGGAAGGGAATATGGAGAGAGACAGTTAAAATTAAGCGTTATATGAGGGGTACTATGGAAACCTAATATATTAGAAACTTCCTAAAATGTCTACATATATGAAAGTGAACTAAATGAAATCACCAAATAATGGGGAAAACAGAATTCTATCTGCCCATCTCTTGTCACCAAACAAAGCTTCCAATACTAGAATTGGGTTGCATCTAATTGAATTTTTGTCCAAAAGGATGTCAAACAAATCCTCAAACAACCTAGGCTACTACCAACCAAGACTATGGGTTATTTTCTACAAACTGACAAAGAGATCATATAGCTGAAGACAAAAGAGTTGTGTAAAACTGAACACACTTCACAACCCACTGAAAGATGGAGGTGTCAAACTGGTGCTTTTGTAGAGGCTTCACCCCTATGCTCCAGCATCTTTGTTATGGGAAGGAACTCTGCAGCTGTCAAAAGAGAAACATAAACATCTGCCCAGCCACAAACCCTTTATCTACAATAGTGTACTGCCTGAAAGGTATGTATGTTAAGATAATGATCTCAGAAATTTAGTGGGAGTGACCATCCAGTAACTGATGTGGGAGTGATTTCTTTCTAATCTGTTGCTTTCATTGGTTAATTAATAAAGAAACTGCCTAGGCCCATTTGATAGGCCAACCCTTAGGTGGGTGGAGTAAACAGAACAGAATGCTGGGAGAAAGAAAGCTGAGTCAGTGAATCGCCATGATTCTCCCACTCCAGACAGACGCAGGTTAAGATCTTCCCTGGTAAGCCACCTAGTGGGCTACACAGATTATTAGAAATGGGTTAGATCAATGTGTAAGAGCTAGCCAATAAGAGGCTGAAACTAATGGGCCAGGCAGTGTTTAAAAGAATACAGTTTCCATGTAATTATTTCGGGGCATAAGCCATGCCGGCGGCCGGGTGCTGGGGAGGCAGCCCTGCTGCTCCCTCAACAAGTAACTGGCTTGTCTAAAGGCTAACTCCATGAGATAAGACATAAACCTGGCATTTCTTGGGTGACCAAGAACTGGACACTAGATACCCCAGGAACCTAGAGTAAAATCAAATAATCCCTGTCTAAAAAAAAAAAAAAAAAAGAAAAACATGTAATAAAATAACTCCTAATAATATTCTGCTGTGTTCATAGATAAATATCTTGCTTAGCCATTATCATAGATGATTTCTCCAGAAGCATATGGGTACAAATATAATAATCAGACTTTACACAGAGAGTGATGAACTTTGGAACACTCAGCCCTGCATGGGATATGTCCATCAAATCCCTCCTCTGAGAGCTCAGGGAACCCCGAAGAAGATGAAGTAGAAAGCAAAAGTTAGAGTGGATGGTAGACACAAAGAAAACAAGGTTCTATAAATTTACATGTCTCTCTTTCTTTCTTTCTTTCTTTCTTTCTTTCTTTCTTTCTTTCTTGCAAAAAGAGAAAAACCAGGTGGTCTGTGTACATTCACCTTAGAAGGAATTTGGAGTGCATTTTAAGCAAAATTTTCCCTGAAGTTGGTAATCATTTATTGATTTATTTGTTAATTCTTAGGATTCTGAAACAAAGCCTTTTTATGCATTGTTGTCTATCCTAGAACCCTTCTATGTTGTTGAAATGAGCCTATCCATCTTCTGCTTCAACCTTCCCAATGCTGCACATTACAAGTATGTGCTACCAGGCCCACCCCTCAGTCTTTAAATAGCCCAAAGATGTGCCAAACTCTTTGGGTTTTATGTTAAATAAATGAATGAATGAATGAATGAATAAATAAATAAAATTAAAGAAAAAGCTAAGTCTAATTATTATTTCTCATCCCCTCTGTCAACCTCTGTGACCTTTTCCCAATGCCACACAGAAAGACTATAACCTTTCAAAAATGCCATTACAATAATTTCCTTATTGGCACCACTGATTTTGGAGTCTTTTCCAAATTATCCTATTTATAGAAAAATATGAATTACTACATTAGTCCCTAATTGACTACAACAAATAATTAGATTAATAAGTACTCTAAGTATGAATTTATATTTCAAGATGTTATTTTCTAAAATAGCTCTGTCATTTAACACTGCATCAGGAATGGGCTGTACTTGCAGGTATGCCATACCTTTATCAACGTTCCACATCATCAGCCTTTTGAATGTCAGCCAGGCAAGTAATATGTATGATACATTTGCATTCCCCACATGAAAATTTTAGGATCTTGAGTTCTTTTTGGTAAACCACTTGTTTTCCTTTTTGCAAATGGATGATCCAGATGCTTTTGCCTGTTCTTTACAGTAAGCCGTTCAGTACTGTTTATGATTTCTAAGATTTCCTTATCTATATTTGAAAGCAAACTATGAAAAGATCTAAGAAATGAAGATGGTGTACAGGTGCAAAGAAAATTTAATGTTGAGATGTTTGTCTATAAATACGTAAATCCTGAGCCTGGATGTGTCTCCAGAAAAAAAAAAAAAAAAGACCCTTTCTAAGATCTTAGGAAAATGACTTGAAATTTTGTCATACCCTTTTGTCTCTAAATGGAAAACACTTGTCTCACAAAAAGGTAATATGTCAAGGTGGTACTGGCACTACATACAGAGCTAGAACCCAAGTAGCCCTAACTAATAATAACAGTTTCTATTTTATTGTAGTCTATTGGAGTTGGGTCTTATACATTCAAGACTGGTCTCCAACTCTTAAAGTTAATGTAATGCTGGTGTTCAAATCTAGGACCCTATACATTCTACCACCTGACTCATATCCACAGTCTCTGTGACTATATGTTTTCTAACATTAGATTATAACATAAGAATGAGTTCTTAACTTTCTACATGAGACAGTGAAAAAACAACCAAAACCCACAGTTCATGTATTTTAATGATCCAATCATACTAATTCTAAGTAAAAAAAAAAAAATCTCCATTGAGGATACTGCAATAATCTGTGTAAATGATTCAATTAACATCATAATACTAAAAAAAAACAGATATAGACCACAAAAATATTTAATTCAACAGAAAAATATTCTTAAATGATTAAAATACATAGTAGGTACTATATTAAAAGTCAACATTCTATGAAAATGAGGGAAAATAAACAGAAATAAACTGAATATGACTTGTATAATAAAAGAATACATTTTTAATGTACATGGATTGTTTGAATGGGATATGCAATTAGCTGATCTTTAAAATCCCATTTAGTGCTGTCTGTCATTGATTCTACAGTCACAGAAACATTCTTATCAATATTCTGTTTTAAAAATGTGCCAGGTGAACAGAGGCATTCTGTTATGTTTCTTTCCTTTTCCTTTGTCTCATAGGGCTGAAGACATGAAGCCAGCAGTTCTAGGTAAACTGAGCTTTAAAAAAAAATATCTACTGTTTACATGTTGAAAGTGGAAATGAGAAACATAATGAAGTAATACAAGTCTCCACAGAGACAGAGTAGTTAACCATTTTCCTTTTTTCTTCTTCTTGAGGCAGAATCTTTGTGAACAGCCCTGGTTGTCCTACAAACCACTATATAGCCTGCATGGCCTCTGGGTCATAGAGATGATGCACATTCCTCTGCCTCTCAAGTGCTGGGGTCAAAGGAGTGAGCCTTGCTGCTCCATTTTCTATTTCAATCTCTGAACCAAGGCTTGGATTCTTTCATCTAGTAGTGTAGTGGCGTACGCACTGCTGCAACATTTTACTGGTCAGAATTTCATCAATTCAGGAAAGCCATGCAATTTAATTTGGGAGCATTTTTAACTGAATGATACTTAAACGGAGGCCAAACTTAATTTTTTGAGCATTTTCATGCCTTTTTTGTTAATTTTTTTTTTTCAGAGCAAAAATAGCTTACAACAACCAGATATACCCATTCACCTTCCAAATCTATTTTTACCAGCTCCTTTTACTAATGACCAAATGGCATTGCTTTAAATACCTTAACTATTATTTTCCTAACCCAGCTAATTATCTGCTTTTTCACAAATGTGACATTAGTAGTAGTTGTTGTTGCTGTTTTATAGCTCTCAGTGGCCCCACAGCCTGGATATCACCATGGCCTTAAATGGCAGTACAAGTCACTCAAATCAGTATGGCCCCTGGTGACTGCATGACCCCCTGTAAAACAACATGGATTTAGGCACAGACCATGGACATCTTTATGGACTTCAGTGGTAACAGAGACATCAACACAGACACTGGCTGCAGGCTGCAGAAGGACCACAGACTTTCACATGGCCCTCATTGGCAGCACAGGCCCCAAAATCTCCATGGTGCGTGTCACCATTATTGTTTATTTTTAACTGTTGAGTAATATTTCATTGTGTAAATGACCATATTTTTTATCCATTCTTTGGTTAAGAGGCATCTGTGTTGTTTCCAGGTTCTGGCTACCACATGTGGCCCCCAGTGGTAGCATAGCTCATAGACATCAATGTGGCTTCAGACTGTAGAACAGACCATTGACATCTGTATGGCCCTCAGTGGTGACATGGGCCACAAACATCAATATGGCCCCCATCAAGGAGCTGGCAAGGCCCAGGCAACTTTGCTTAGTGCTTCTACCATGCCCAGTTCCACAATGTTTTCACATGTAGTTAACCAAGAAGAAAATATTGAACATAAAAATATATAAATCAAAATTATATAAATATAAGAAAAGCAAAATTAAACCCAATAATGGAAAAATTGAGTATCACCCCAAAAAACCTTGATAAATGCTGAATTAATCCAAGATAGGTATTTTGACTACAAAATTGAAATCAAAGTGTATTTTACTTTGGAGAAGAGGATTTGCTTTTGTTTCCACAAAATATAAGAGGCCATGGATTCATTCTGAGTTAAGAAAAATCAGATTTGGTCAAGGAAGTCCACCTGAGAAATCTCTGGTAGGAACAGATGGCCCAGATGCCTGAGTTCTATACCCAGAACAGATTCAAGACTGTTACCTGAGATGATCAAGCTTCACATGATATGCCAGTCAGGACTTGATCATAATTCTAAATTTTCTCTAGGTCCCCATAGATTATCAGCACCACCAACCAGCAAGAAGTAACCTAGAAAACTATGCCCATATTTCCCCAAAATGGACTATTGATATTTTCCTTTGTTTAAATGTTGGTTACAAGTTGTTATGGCTAAAGGTCAAGATAAAAGCTAAACAAAGGATATTAGATTCAGAGTTCTTTTTTAAAAAAAAATAAAAGAGGGAGCCGGGCAGTGGTGGCACATGCCTTTAATCCCAGCACTCGGGAGGCAGAGGCAGGCAGATCTCTGGGAATTCGAGGCCAGCCTGGTCTACAAGAGCTAGTTCCGGGACAGGCACCAAAGCTACAGAGAAACCCTGTCTCGAAAAACCAAAAAATAAAAATTAAAAAATAAAAGAGGGGATAGTGGTGTGGGACAATGGTCTGTATTCTGTCAATTATATTCTAAATAAATGCTGATGGCCAGTAGTCAGGCAGGAACTATAGGCAGAACAACCAGACAGGAAGTAGAGGTGGGTCAATGAGATCAGGAGAATTCTGGGAAGAAGGACGCCTATTTCTCTGCAGTCTTGTCCCAGCTACAGAACAAGCAAAATGTGACTGCCTCACTGAGTAAGGTACTGAACCATGTGGCTAACACAGATAAGAATAATGGGCTAATATAACTTGTAAGAGTTAATAAGAAGCCTGAGATACTTGATCAATCAGTTTATAACTAATGTAGACTTCTGTGTGATTTCTTTGGGACTTAACAACTGCAAAAAACAGGAAGGACAGAAAACTCAGACATTTAGTGCTGAGTAATAATCCATTTTGTAAATGTATCACATTTCCTTTATCCATTCTTTGGTTGAGGGGCGTATAGGTTGTTTCCAGATTTTGGCTATTACAAATAATCCAATTATCAATCTAGGTTGCCTCACCTAATCTTGATGCAGAGAAAGGAGATTTGTCCTGCCTCAGCTTGATGTTTCATGCGTTGTTGACTCCCATAGGAGGCCTTCCCCTTTCTAAATGGATCTAGAAGAATGGATGGAGGGTTAGAAGGGAGGTGGGTGGGGCATGGGATGAGAGGAGGAAGGGGGAACTGTGGTTAGTATGTAAACTAAATGAAAAAGTAATTGAAAAATAAAAATAAATAAAATAAAAATAGTTTAAGTTAAAAATAATTTTCAAACATCTTAAACTATCGCCATCAAAAATTCTGTGATCTACAAATAAGAACATTCTTTTATCCTTGAAACTGTTTGTTGTATTATTTAATAAAAAGTGATCAAACAGAATTGTAACAAGCCTGCTGTAGAGCCTAGGCATGGTATTACAAGCCTGATTTTCAAGTTCTAGGAAAGCTGAGATGGAAAAAATACACACCCAAGACAGTATACAATACATATTAAGACAAAGTTTAAAACACCAAAATAATCAGTTCCAACATTTTTGTAGTCTTTTTATTTTATTTTGTTTTGTTTTAGTAATTTTTTGGTCTTACCTTTTCTCTCTGAGCAGCCTGCACAGCACTTTCTGGTACTATGAAGCTAGAAATCAGGTAAGAACATTCTTGTCACTACTAGTGTGAATTCTCCATGTTTGAGAACAAAGCTTTTAGTGTCTTAATGAAAATATAAAACCATTTTTCCTGAATAAAATAACCTACTCAGTGAGACAAATGTTTTTTTCATGATTTGACTCATATATGATTCTTAATATGATATCTTTAGATTTGTGTGTTTAATTTGGAGTACCTGTGAAATATTCTTAAATAACAAATATATATATCTTTCCCTTTTTAAATTATCTGGTACCTACCCTTGGTAGAGGAGCATCTGGTTCCATCTCTTTGGAGGGGGTATGTTTTTCATACCCAATAGTCATACTCCAGTCTCTATAATATGATATACTTGTTCTAACTCTGAGTCTTTCCAATCAGATATGCTCCCACACTCCAGATTTAGAACAGTAAGCACATTTTGTATACCATCCTAGTCTATGCTGTCCACCTGACTTCATTCAACCTAAGCCAAATCCAATCTCTAGACCCAACCTGTCTCCATGTCTACTATTCCTCCACAACCTATTCAGTGATAAAACACTCAGAAACAACAAAGGAAATCTAGATACCCAGACATCAAAACAAGAATACAACAATATGAAAGATCAAGACAGTATCTTCTTTCCAAATTCTACCAGTATTGGAGAAAGGGTGGCAATAACATTACCTAGATGAACTTCAGATACAATTCTAAACATCATCAAAGTATTCAAAGAATTTAAAGAAGATACAAAGAAATAGCTGCTAAATGAAATCAAACAAAAAAAAGCTTAAGATAAACAAATGTGTGAGTGATGCTAAAGAGAATACAAATGTAAGGCTAATGGAAATAACAAAAACAAACCAGGACTCGAGAATGGATGGAATTCAGTAAGGGGATAGAAACATTAAAGGGAATTCAGACTGAAATGAAGATGGAAATGAAAAATCCAATAGTCCAACTAGAAAAAGCAAAGCAATATAAGTAATCTAGAGAAGACAGAATAGCAGGATATGAGGACAAAGTAGAGAATCTAGACCAGTGGTTCTCAACGTGAAAGTTATGACCCTTTCAGAGGCTGAAGGATGCTTTCACAGGGGTCATCTAAAACCATCTACATATCAAGATATTTATATTATAATTCATAAAAATAGAAAATTATAGCTATGAAGTAGCAACAAAAATAATTTTATGGTTGGGGTTTACCACATCATGAGGAATCATATTAAAGCATTGAAGCATTAAGAAAGTTGAGAACCCCTGATCAGCTATAAGAAATCCTTCAGCCAGTAGCCTTTTAGTTTCCCACCACTTGGGCATGGCCTTTTATATTATAAACGCCAATGTAAAGCGTGCACGTGCTGTCTCTTCTGGTTGTTGCATTTGGTTGCTGTTTTCTCATTCTGGCAGAGGACTGTGATCTGTGAGTCTACCACTAAATAAATAACCCTTTATTGGACTCAATTCTGAGCTAGTGTGGGATTTCTATTAGTGTCCATCTCCATCTGGCACCCCACATGGATCATAATTCCTCACCTACTGAGTGGACCAGTCCAAAAGGCCCAAATGGTCCATGGCCCAGGAGGTCTCCCACCCCTGCCCACCTGGCTTGCTTTCACTTACTAAGTGTGTTTTGTAAAACCCCTTCCATAGTGGAGCTAAGTGTGCTGCAACTTGCAAATTTCTCAAGTTCATGCACATTCCCCACCACGACCACTGCTGCACTCCCTGCCACGCGGAGACTTGCAAGCTTCTGGTTTGTGCTCCCTGCTCGTGAGTTCTGGACTCTTTGCTCCATGTATGGAGTTGATTTGATTGCTTGTGGTTTGTCGAACAAAGAATACTTGTGAGTATTTGACCAGCACCAAGGCAGAAAGCCAAAGCTATACAAGATTACGTATGTTGCCACCAGTTGTAGAGCTGTTCATGACTCTGTAACTGCAACATCTGCTGGACAAAACATATTATTACACTTAAAACAATTTACTGGATCTCATAACACAGGTAACTATTTGATTAATAAATCAATCAATAAATTTGAAAGTTATATAATTAAAGACAACTTTACCATGCAAAATTTATTAACCATATTACTGACAGGACTAATACCAGCAAAAATCAAAATTTACCTGAAAAAATAATACTACTAAAAAGGATAACATTAATTTGACAGACAAAATTCAATCCATGTCAAAGAGTACTGAGAAATTATCTGAAAAAAATTCATACTATTGAATTTGACAATAAAAATCTGTTAAAAAGTTATGATATGTTAATAGATAGGGTATATCACCAGGAAGACAATCTGCATGCTGTGCAAATAATGTTCAATAATAAGATGTTATCTTTAAAGGAAAAAAAATGAGACTTTAGAATCACATGTGCAGAATAAGGACCAGAGGCTAGGTGCCTGAATTAAATCACTAGAAATATATACAGACCAGAAGACTCAGGCTTTACAAAAGACAGTGGTAAAAAGATTTGAAATGAGTGAGGAAATTATTGGAGCTGATGAACAGGGAAAGAAGGTAGAGGGACAGGATTCAACATCACCAGTACCTGTTAGAGTTGACTTAGCCAGGGTTTTAGCTTCCTACCCTTTAATCTACTCTGACAAAGCATCAAATTCTGAATGCCCCAAAAGATCCAAAAAAAAAAGGTAGATGGATACCTATAGGAATGTATGGTCTAAAAAAGATTAAGGAAGCTGTAGTGTCACATGTCACAAAGCAGACTTAAATACTTGGGACAAAACTCAAGAACTGGGAAATCAAATTGAATCATATACCAGTGTTAAATAGGGCCAGAGAGAACCCTTTCATGACTTTTTACAAAGATTAACTAAGGCTGTATAAATATGAGTAACAGACCCAAATGTTTAATGAGTACTTATTAAATCTCTGGCTTTTGAAAATGCCAACTTTGAATGCAAAAAAGATAGTCGGGACTTTAAAGGTTAGATTAGCACCAATGGAAGAATAAATTTTGCATACAATGAACATTGAGACATTTGACTATAACACTGAATCTTGGGTAGGAGAAGCAATTTCCAGAGGTATAAGGGGACATCGAAATCCAAATATTTTAATTGTGGTAGAATAGGACATCTGAGATTGTAGACAAGGAATTCCTAGAAATAATGTCTCCTCTGGGAATGGCAAAAATAAAAGGTATAAACCTTCTAGATTATGTAGAAAGTATGACAAAGGCCAACATTGGACTGGTGTGGCACAATTGTCTATATTCTGTTCAATTATGTTTTTTTTAAATGCTGATTGGCCAGTAGCCAGGCAGGAAGTATAGGCATAACAACCAGACAGGAAGTAGAGGTGGGTCAATGAGAACAGGAGAATTCTGGGAAGGAAAAAGCCCATTCCTCCCCAGTCCTGTCCAGATACCAAAGAAGCAGGATGTGACATACCCCACTGAAAAAGGTACTGAGCCATGTGGCCAACATAGATAAGAATAATGGGCTAATAAAAGTTACAAGAGGTAATAAGAAGCCTGAGCTAATGGGCCAATCAGTTTATCATTAATATAGACCTCTGTGTGATTTCTTTGGGGCCAAATGGCTGTGGGACCTGGTGCGAAGACAGAAACCTCAGACAACATTGGACCAATGAATGCAAACCAACAAAAGGCAGACAAGGCAACCCGATACCACCAGGAAACTCTTTGGGGGAGCCTCTCACAGGTTCCCAAGTCTAAAGTGGTCCAGTAATTACCAGTCACTGTGGAGGATATGTCTCACCAGGAAAATTAAAAAAATAAAAAATCCAGAGTCTTCTGTAAAAAACTATACTGTTCTGGATGATGGAATAAAATGGAGGATGAATCAAATATTCCAATAGGAAATAGAAAACATGTACTCTGGCAGACATCTAAAAATGATCAAAGATCAAAGCTAAGAGTGCATATAAATGACATTGCAATTGTGGGTTTGACAGACACAGGTATGGACATGAGGATCATTACTCCAGAATTTTGGCATCCTAATTTGCCTCTTTAAGAGGCAGATGTTCAAATCCTAGGAAATGGAACCCTATCTCAAGTGAAACAAAGCACAATATGGGTTGAATGCAGAGGGCCACAATGACAGAGAGGATGCCTGAGGCCATATGTTGCTAATATCGCAGTGAATTCATGGGGTCATGACCTGCTGCAGCAATTTATATTTCTGGGAAGGATATTATAAGATACTGTATACAAAGGTCACCAGCCATTAAGGCTGTAAGAGAACACAAAGCAACTAGCAAATCTTTAGAGGTACCAACAGCCCTACCTTTAAAAATGTTAACTGCGAAATCAATATGGGTTAAACAATGGCCTTTAACAGAAGACAAACTGTAGGCTTTATAACAGCTGGTACAGGAGCAACTAGATCCTCACCATATTGAAGAATCAACCAGCTCTTGTATTTCTCCTATATTTGCTGTTAACAAGAAATCTGGTAAATGGAGAATGGTGACATATCTAAGAGCTGTCAATCAGGTAATTCAACCTATGGGCCTCTACAATCTAGAATTCCTCTGCCTTCTCTATTACCAAAAGGATGGCCTATTTTAGTTATTGATTTAAAAGATTGTTTATTCACTATATCTTCATAAGAAAATGACAGAAAAAAATTTGCCTTCACAGTGCTTACTTAAAATAATTGTCAGCCTACTTGGAGATACCAGTGGACTCTCATCCCTCAGGAAATGCTCAATAGCCCCAATTAATGCCAATACTTTGTAAGTCAGCCATTGGAAGTAATATGTAAAAAAATTCCTAAATTTATAATTTACCATTACATGAATGACATTTTACTACCTGATTCAAATGTAGATACTTTAGAAAAAATGTTTGAAGAAGTAAAGAAAGTTTTGTCAAAATAGGTTTTACAACTTGCTCCTGAAAAAAATACAGAGAGGAAATTCTGTCAGTTACCTAGGTTAGAAAATAGATTTACAGATAATTAAAAAACAAAAAGCACAAATTAATAGAGACTGGTTGTGAACTCTTAATGACTTTCAAAGATTGTTAGAAGACATATCCAGTCTACAACTAGCTGTTGGGATAACATGTGATCTAATAGTTTATTTAAACAAAACCTTAGATAGTGACAAAAACTTAAATAGTCCCAGGGAATTAACAGCTGAAGCAGGAAAGGAATTGATTGTCATTGAAGAAAAATTACAGAAGACACATATGGATAGGGTGAATCCAAATCTTAATTGTATTCTAGTCATATCGCATTCGAGAATTTCCCCTACAGGCATAATACAAAAAATCTTTTTACCACATAAGCCAAGTAAAAAATTAAAAAAAAACTAATGTGGAAAAAGTCTTTGAATTAATTATAAAAGAAAAATTGAGACTTCGTTAACTAGCAGGTATACACTCAGCAGAGATTATAGTGCCTTTTACTAATGATTAAATTAAGAAAAAATATGGGAAGACAATGAACCTTAGCAAAACGCTTGTGTTAACTTTTTTGTGAGAGATTAATAGCAATTATCCCAAAAGTGATAGAATTAACCTTATAAAGAGAACTACTTGGATTCTTCCCCACATTGTATTGGACACACCAATAACTGCAGCCCATACATTCTATACTGATGCAAGTAAATCAGTAAAGGCAGATTAGAAGTGAGAATATTTAAATAAGGTGAAACAAAACCCTTATAACTCTGTTCAAAAGGCAGAATTATATGCTATTCTCATGGTACTAAGGGATTTTAAAGAACCTCTTAATATAGTTAGTGATTCACAACATGCAAAAAAGAGTTGTCTTGCATATTGAAACTACTGAATTTATACCAGATAATACAGAATTGACTTCATTATTCATACAGAATCAAGATATAATCAGCAATAGGCTTTGTCTCATACACATAACACACATCCTATCCCATATGGGTCTGCCAGATTTTCTAGCACAAGGTATACAGAAATTGATCAATTATTGATTGGAAGTGTGTTGAAGGCTTCATAATTTCATAAGAAACATCATGTCAATGCAAAGGTTTAAAGAAAGTATTTTCTATTAATGGCAACAAGCTAAGGAGATTATAAAGACTTGATCTTTTTATAATCAAACACTGCTACCTGCAGGGACTAATGTATTCAAAGGAATGAAAATGGCAGATTTTGAAAAATTAAAATATGTACACCACACCATTGACACTTATTCAGGTTTTCAATGGGCAACTGCTTTGATCTGTGAAAAGGCTGATTCAGTAATCACACACTTATTAGAAGTTAGGGACATTAGTGGTATACCTGAACAAATGAAGACAACTAATGGTACAGCATATGTCTCTAAGAAAATGAAACAGTATTTTGCTTATGATAATATAAAACATATTACAGGTACACCAAACAATCCTTCAGGCCAGGCAGCTATAAAAAAGATCAAATCAAAGTATAAATGATATGTTAAGTGAACAGAAAAGGATGGAAAACACGTCCTGAAATAGATTACATAATGCTTCATTAAACTTGAATTTTCTTAATGCTAGTGAGAAAGGAACTATAGCAGCAGAGTGGTGTTGGATAATAAAATCGTCTTCTGAATTACATCATTCAGTGTATTTCAAGGATGTGTTGACCTAACAATGGAAACCAGGAGATCTGCTACGTTGGGGAAGGGGTTTTGCTCTTGTTTCCACAGGAGAAGAAAAGTTATGAGTACCATCAAAATTAATAAAGATACAGTTTGAAAGAGAGAAATCTCTTGAGAAAGAGAAATGACAGCTCATCCACAGAGGTGACAACCATACAGATGGTAAGGAAACCTCATAAGGGTTGGGGCAGGGTTCTGTTCTTGTCTTTGCAGGAAAATACTCATCTTCAAAAATTCAAGAGTTCCCGGACATCTAGATGTCTAAAGAGAAAAAGATAATTTTCTAGATAGGATCACCAAGCAAAAAGAATTATGACTTATGAGGACAGGTCATCTGAGGGTAAGAATCTCTGAACTAGAGCAATAGTCATGACTCATTTAAAAATCAAAGTTGGCTTTGGAGTTGGACAACAGCCTTGTCTTTCTCTAACTCCAAGCATGTTGTTAAAAGAAAAATTCAGAGTTTCTGTCTCATGTCAGGAGCCATCTGGTATGGGACAGAAAGAAGAAAGAATTTTGAAAAAAATATTTTTTAAACATATTTTGTCTCTATTATACTTTTCATTGAATATATGTCTATCTAATAATAATTAACTTTTCCATAATGAACAATGAATTTTCCTGCAGTAATCTTTGAAGTTTCCAGGAAGAAGATGGGACCCCACAATAATGACTCTACCTGGTTGATATGATATCATGATGCTGATAGCGCTACTATAAGACCTGTTTTGGGTACCGGCTGCTCAAGATGATTCCAACTTGGTTAGCTGAAATGGTGTACCTTTCTACAACGTTCTGGCCAGAACTCCAAATAAGATCCTCAGGAAAACAATACTGAATACTCAGAGACTATTTACAATTATATCAGACAGTAATCTTGAAACTTAACCATCATTTTACTTTCACAGGATCCCATAGAAAGAACATTGCCTCCATGACAGCTGGAAGTAATTCTAGAAGACTATGTCCCTTCTCCCAACAAAGTTTGTCCTCAGGGTTAGAAACATCAATTAGGGATTGATTGGTTTAGGGTTGAGGGTTGGGGGAAGAGTATGTAGACTCAGGGATCTCTTTGGATAAAAAAGAGAAATTAGGTGGGATAATAGAATAGTGTGAGCTTACACTAACAATTAAGTAATAGACTGAATTATTGTGAGCTATTATTTATAGGCAATTTATATTGGTATAGATTCTTGTATATTGTACAAAATTAAATTATATTGAATATGTTCCTACTTTCATCTAAATATTTATATACCTAGGCAAAATTATTTTGTCATATTGTATGCATGCATGCTTCTACCTCTGTTTATGACATTTTGTATATTGATACACTTTTAGGATATATTGCAATATATGTTTCTGCCTCTGATCAAGATACTTACATTTTGAGGTCATTGTCCTCATTTGTTATACAGTTGTTTAAATATTGTTTAATGTTCTAATATGAAGTCTTAGTCTTTAAGTTATATAGGTATTAGGAATTGTAGGTCAATAGTCATCCATGTTTGTCTTACTTATTGTTAGACTAATCATGTTCTTTAGATACATAGAGATTGTATTCTACATAGATAAGTAATCTTCAACCAATTTAAAGAGCTGTAGAATATGGCATTTAAATAACTTAGGGCTCTGTTGACATAAGTCATTTGTTCTACAGTTTGGAAGTTGCTTGATTGCACTTTCTGCTTACTCAAGTAATATTATTTTCCTTCTTGGGTCTTTGATGGTGTTGAAGACTAGATAAACATAGTTACTTTCCTCTCATGACTTGGGCAAATTATTTTTAAGACAAGACTTAGACTCTTTAGGATAGAATAATTATTGAAATACTTATCGCATGTTTATTGCTTGATATTGTTTATGCTGGTTGTAATTCTAATTTTTATACTTGATGTTTGTTCTAATTGTGTATAATTTGGTGTTAGGTTTAAAACTCTCTTATTTAAACAAAAGGGGAGTGCTATAGGAAATCTTTCAATTTAAGTTACCTGCCCACTTGGGGATGACATTTTATACTATAAATACCAATGTAAAGCACTTGCTTGCTCTCTCTTTCAGCTTCTGGATTCTTTTGATGTTTTCCCTTTCGAGCAGAGGACTGTGATCTGTGAGTCTACCTCTAAATAAATAACTCTTTATTGTATTCAGTTCTGAGCTAGTGTGGGATTACTTTTTAGCACCCATCTTCACTGATCAAGAACAAATAAGCAAGAAATATGAATTTACAAAAACATAAGAAATGAACACAGAAAATATGAGACACCATGAAAAACAACCAACTTCAAATTATAAGGATAGATAAGGGAAAAGAATCCCAAGTCGAAAGCATAGCTAAAATAATAAGGCAAAAGAAGGAAATTAAAAGGACAGTTATAGGTAAAGATGAAGTCAAACTATCACTACTTGCAGATGGCATGATAGTCTATATATCTATTTGCAAAAAATAAAACTACCATAGAACTTCTAGAGATCATAAATTCATCAGTGTGGTGAATTTTCTATAATCTATACCTTTCTATACATCAACAACAAACATACAGAGAAGGAGATCATGGACACACTCCCATTTATAATAGCCTTAAAGAAAATTTTAATATCAAGTAATAAACCTAAATATGAAAATAAATGACCTCCACAATGAAAATATTAAATCTCTGAAGAAGGAGAGCAAGAAATATGGAAAGATACTGGAAAATAGAGCAATGCCCCATGTTCATGGATTGGTATAATAAACATTGTGAAAATGACAATTGTACTGAAATTTAGATACAGGTTCAATACAATCACATTCAAAATCCTCATCTAATTATTTCAGAAATAAAAATTATGACTCTAAAATTTATGTGGGATCATAAAAGTAACCAGGAAGCCCAAAACAACCCTATGTACAAAGAACCATGCTGGAGTGATTACAATTCCAGATATTAAGCTATATTACAGAGCCTTCACAGGTAAAACAATATGAAATGGAAATAAAAGCAGACATTTAGACCAATGAAACAAAATCAAAGAACCAAGCATGAGCAGATGTAACCTCAGTGACTATAAAATTTGACTTTAAAAAAAATGCCAAAAACATAAACTAGAGAACAGAAAGCTTCTTCAACAACTGGTGCTAGTAGTATAGGTAGGAAGGTGGGAAGAGGATCTGGGAGGAATTGGAGGAAAGATGAATATGATCAAAACATAATAAATAAAATTCTCAAAGAATAAATTAAAATAATATTTTAAATATTATTTCTTTGTTTTTTTACAATTTTATGGCAGAATCTTCAGGCTTCATTTACATTTTTACATTTCTCAATTAAAATTTGTTCTTAGTCTTATATATTATTATCTGAAATTGTATTTTTTTGTCTACAGATCCCAAGTAGAATTTAAGTTCCTATTTGACTAATACATGCAGGAATACAAAGATTTTATGCATTTTAACCAGTTAAAATTCCTCATGGTTTCATGCATTTATTCTTGAGATGACCTTTAGAACCATTCTGTAAATATAAAAATATTGTTGAAATTTTTATTGGAATTGCATTAACATTACAGACTGAAATATAGTAGACATATAAAAAACATTTTGGACATTGAATTAAAGGGTTTCTGAAGAATTCAGTCCAATAATTATTTTTATTAGTATTGTCTCAGAAGTTCTAGGAAATTTCATGAAAAAATACCAAGAAAATTAAATATTACAGAGACAAAACTGTAACTATTTGTAAATTTATGATCATTTTTCTAGAAATTATGAGTTATCTGAAAACAAAACTAGTAAGAGATTCAAATTGGTGGCAAGTTATAAGTTATTAAAAATATTCTTTTCTCCACATGCCCAAAATAACCAGTTATGAAATATTTCAAGACTAAGATTAAATTATACATTGCATAAATATATGCATAATTCAGAAATAGAATTGGTGATTAAATACATATATGTATAAATGTATATCAATGAAATCACATACACTATGTAAATATACAAAGGAATACAAAATCAACAGAAAGCTATAAGTTGTTCTGTTCTAGCAGTACTATTAGTTTCAAAATGATAATTTACCCCAAATGAGTCCAGAAGGTTAAAATAACAAGAAAATCTCAATGTAACACTTGGGTACTAACAAAATGACTTAAAGATCACTTTTAAAAATAAATTCAAAGCCAGAAATCTTTGAACAGGAGAATAAGTTGGATCTGTTTGCTCAAATATTAAAACATAAAACCACATTAATTGAAAATTTAACCATTACTGCATTTTATACATGAATCAGTGAACCAGGAGGAAAGAAGCTATATTCTCTGACATAAAAATATACTAAAAATAATTAACATGATATAAGTAGCCTTTTAAATAATGGTGATATATAACAATGTTAGAAAAACAGTAATATTTTCTAAGTGAGTCTGAATTTCATTTCACATTATATAGAAATATATATATATTATAAAGAAAACTATAATAATAGTAAATTGTAACACATCAAAGCAATGAACCATCAATATTTAAATAAATTTTTTCTGATTTTATTTATATCCATGCTAGAAATTATTACCATGTTGAATGTCTCTTCAACTATTATCCTCATATCTTTTTCCTTTGCGTCTAAGTATGCAGATTTTCCCTAATCAGTTCTACCATTCAGAAATACTTTTAAGTTTGTTTGTAAATATCCTTTAAATTTTTGTAATAATTTATGTGAAAAGAACTCCATTAGATTTTAATAGCTCAGTAAAAATGAAAAGGAGGAAGGAGAAATATAACATTGGGACACTGGAAATTGCAGTGTCTGATGTGGGATGTGTTGCTTTTGTTGGTTGAAGAATAAATTTATTTTGGCCAAAGGCTTAGCAGAGTAAAATTAGGCAGAATGTCCAAGCAAAAATACAGACAGCAAGTAGGTGGAGTTGAGGAGACGTATTGTAGCCACCAAAGGAGAAAGAAGCCTGAACAATCCCAGCAAGTCACAAGCCTGATGAAAAATATAAACTATTAGAAATTGATAAATTTATAGTTAGAGCTAGGTAATAAGAAGCCTAAGCCATTGGCCAAAGAATTGTAAACGATATTAAACCTCAGAGTGTTTAATTGGGAATAGGTGGCCAGAGAGAAACCAGTCCAGGGGAACAGATAATACTTCTAGTGACATATGGCACCAATGTGTGGCATGTTCATCCACATTAGACCTGAGAAAGTCTAAAAAAAATGAGGGCCTTTGTTTGTACAGAAAGGGAAGATTTATGGGTAGGGTGCTGCATGTTATGTATGCTCAGTTTCCCTTCTCTATTTATACAAACTAGGAACCCAGGTAGGAAATGGTGCTCCCCACAATGTATATTTATTTTTCACCTCAATTAACATAATCAAGAGAATCTCCAATAGACATATACTCTAGGCTCATCTCATAGCTAATTCTAGATACTGTCATATTGGCTACATTCATCATGACACTTATAAATACTAAACTTGCTATAGATTTTTTAACTTAAAAAGACCACGAGGGGGGCACCCACCCACTGAGACGGTGGGGCTGATCTATTGGGAGCTCACCAAGGCCAGCTGGACTGGGACTGAAAAAGCATGGGATAAAACCGGACTCTCTGAATATGGTGGACAATGAGGCCTGCTGAGAAGCCAAGGACAATGGCACTGGGTTTTGATCCTACTGCATGGATTGGCTTTGTGGGAGCCTAGGCAGTTTGGATGCTCACCTTCTGAGACCTGGATGGAGGGGGGAGGACCTTGGACTTCCCACAGGGCAGGGGACCCTGACTGCTCTTTGGACTGGAGAGGGAGGGGGAGGGAAAAGGGAGGCGGGGAGGAGGCAGAAATTTTTAATAAATAAAATATCTGATTATAATGTAATTACATTTCTCCTCTTTCCTTCTTTCCTCCAAACCCTCCCATATATCTCTGCCTGCTTTCTTCAAATTCATGATGTCTTTTTTGTTCATTGTTATTGCATTCAAATATATGTATTTATACCCAAGCATATTCCAATATATAACCTTCTTTGTCTGTATATTATTGTTATATATGTTTTCAGGACTGAGCATTTGGTATTGTATAACCAGATGGAGATTTTTCCCTGCAAAAGATTATTTCTTCTGCTCTGAACATTCCTCAGTTGCCTCTAATTCATTTGTATGGTTGAGTCCCCCAAAGGTTTTTACCAGTCTACTCTGGTATGTCTGTTGTTGTAGTCTTTCTTCAGCCTATGTTCTATTTAATATGGTAAGTTTCTGGCAAGTAAACAGCGTTGCCAATTAGTTTTCTTCTAATCCACTATTATTGAAAACTATGTCATTTTAATTATCTGGTCATTTAGGAAACTGACAAAAGAGGAATATTTGAAAAACTAGTAATTAAAAGACATTCAGCATGTATATTCTCTTTGAATACATAGAACTCAAAATTTCAAATCCTTAGCATTTGGATGTTATGCGGTAAAACAAATAAGGAAGCAAAAAACCCCAAGAGCATATTTAAAAAGAAAAAATATAAATCTTCTGTAGATTAAAAACACATCCCAATGGCGTTAGGCATACAGGGTAAAGCCTGAAGACTGACCAGCTGGAAAAGTAGTTTTGAGGAATAGATTTCAATTTAAGTTGCAAGTTGGTTGCTATTCACTGTCAAGAGTCAGTTAAAAGAAATGTGGATTGTTAGCACATGTGTTTTAATGATTCACTCTTCAAGGCTGAACACACTGCTATTCTCAAGAATTACTCTGGGGGATACTACATATTTCATTTCAACCTTAGGCTGAAAAAGGTTACAGGATGTACTCTTCAATTTGAATGATTGTTCTACTATTAAAATTATGTTTAGTGCAAAGAAAGGAGCAATTTGCAATTTCAATTGCAAAGTTTTCCTTTGGAAGTTGATTCTTTAAAAACAAACTGTCATTTGTGTGGAATCTGAAGTATCTGGTTGTAGAAAAGGTTTGCTACTGCATTTCCTGTGAGAACGTTAACCACTGCTGATGAGCTTGGTAACAACCATTCTACTGTCTAAATGCGTAGCCTGGCCATTTTTCAATAGTATGTTCATATTTACATGCATGTTTATAAGAGCCACATCTCTATTTTATGGCTTAAAGAGTACTAGAAAAACTGAGTGATAGCTTTTTCTATACATAAATGTGTATTTAGCTGTATGTATATTAAACATGAATTAAACCTATATGAAATGTAACTGAGAATACTGTACTTCAGTTTATGTTAATTAACTGTAATTTTGTGGAGAAAAAGGCTGCGGTGGTTAAGGCTCAATAAGCAATTACCTGCTAAACACACTTTTTTACAATGAAGTTTAAATTTGTTTTCTACATACCTGAACAGTTCTCAAAGAGCTACAAGATGAAATGTCTTGTAAGTTGAATGTTAGCCAAGTTATGATGTTTAAAATTTTTAAATCACAGGGAGCTACTTAGTTTTTTTAAATGTATATCAAAATTGAAGTCATTATGACCTGTAGGTCTTCTAGTATAGACAACTAGCAAAGAGCTTCTGATATTTTTACCTAATATTGTTCTGCCTCTTCTTGTTACTCTTATTAATATTTCAAAATTTTCTTCAAAAGATGAAAGAATATGAAATGAGAAATATTTTATATTAGATACAAATACTGAGTGTATCAGTCAGCTTTCTGTTACCCTGATTAACACCGGAGGTGAATCAACTTTAAACAAAAAATGTTACTTTTACTTAGTTTTCAAAGTTTCAGTACCAAGGCAGCATATCATGCTGGAAACACTGGGAAAAAGAAACTACTTTCCTCATAGCAGTCAAAAAATAAATAGAAAAGAGAGATCGGCACCCCAATATCACCTCTAAAGGTAAATTCTCAGTAACTTCCTATCTTCCAAGGCCACTTAGCTCATAGGTTCTACCATTTTGCAGTATTACCAAACTGAGGTCCAAATCCAAGGACATATGGCCCTCTGAGACTCATTGAAAATTCAAACTATAGCACTAGTTTGTATAATAAATTCAGAATATCTTGTATCAGTGACTTAATTGGGATACGTAAGTATTGTATATAGGTGTCAGACCTTAACAGGTTGCACCTGTGCCATTTTCCTAAAACACCAGACTTTTGTGCTTCAAAAGCAAAGTAAAAAGAGCGAAAGAAAAGGAAGGAAGGAAGGAAGGAAGGAAGGAAGGAAGGGAGGGAGGGAGGGAGGGAGGGAGGGACAGAGGGACAGAGGGACAGAGGGACAGAGGGACAGAGGGACAGAGGGACAGAGGGACAGAGGGAAGAAGGAAAGAAGAAAGAAAAGAAGAAAAGAGTAGTTGGATTCAAGTATCCTAATAAGCCTGCTCCAAGTTATGTTATTTTATAACCCTTCATTCTGCTTTTCAGCTAATTCTTTTCACACCCCTTCTACAATGTTACCAGATCCATAGATTTGGGACATGACAGAGCAATTGCAATCATGAACTCAAAGCGGTTATGGTTGCCTATGAAAGATTGTCCCTGACAACAATTTGTTATAGATAGGGGAGCAACTCATAGGGCCAAACCATTCCCTCTTGAACTGCTGATGAATCATTGGCTGTTGATAGATTCTGAGAGAGGGCAATCATAGTCTTGAGTCTCACCCACTGGTCAGATTGTTATGGCACAATGGACATCTCTAAGCATATGATCACACAGATGGATCTGGTTAAACTCTAATGAGGTCACAAACTAAATAAAAAGGCAAGAATTATGGTCAAGAGACTTGCTATGAGAGAAGGTTGACATGGATAAGGGAAGACAAAAAAGAGTATAGGGTTGGGGGCAATTGTAGCACAAATTCTAAGTTGTTTTTAATAATAGAAATCCAGAAAAAAAAAAGAAAGCCAGAGTCAGCTGTTGGGAATGAAGCTGAAGGATCAGAGAAGCAGAGTGGCCAGCCACTAGAGTTCTTACCTTTACCAATGTTCAGACCAAAGGGCAATTCTGACTTCAGACTGCCTCCTCAGATTGCAACCTCAGACTGATTGCTGCTCAGACTGCAGTGAGATCCTGTCTCCTTCCATTTTATGTTCCTCTCTCCGTCCTACCATATCTCTCCTGTCTCCACTTGCCTAGTGCTGGGATTAAAAGGTGTGTGATCCCAAGTGCTAGGATCACCTTTGTGTGAACGCTTTTTCTCTTTTAGACTGGATCAATTTGGTGTAGCCCAGGGTGGCCTTGAAGTAAGATAAATCTGCCTGCCTCTGATGGTTTAGCTCGGCACTCTGATCTTCAGCCAAGCTTTATTTGTTAAAACACAAACAAGGTATCACCATAGACAATACTAATCATAATGCATTATATGCATACATGAAATTGTTACAGAACACATTTAATTAATATTTTGCAGTAGGCTGGTGTAGTGATATTTTCTTTGTGATCTAACAAATAAAGCTTGCCTAAAAATCAGAGTACAGGGTTAAGCCACTAGTTAGTCATAGGGGCTAGGCAGTGGTGGCACACACCTATAATCCCAGCACTCAGGAGATAGGTATCTATGGATCTCTTTTCAAGGCCACCCTTACACAAGATTGATTCATTTTAAAAGAGAAACAGAGTCAGGTAGTGATAGCTCATACCTTTAATCTCAGTATCTGAGAGTCACATGCCTTTAACCCCAGAATTAGAAGGTGGAGACAAGAAAGGATATGTCTAGGCAGAGAGAGGGATATAAGCAGGAGAGACAGGATCTTGCCCATTTTGGTTTGAGGATTAGGTAGAGGTAAAAGGTATTTCTGGTGGCTGGCTCTTTTACTTCTCTGATCTTTTAGCATTTACCTCAATGTCCAACTCCAGGTTTTTAATTATTAAGACCAATTAGAATTCGTGCTACAGGTGAGGTTTTTTGGTCAGGACCACTGGCTCCCCACTAATTCACACAGAGACAAACATGAATAGCCAGAAAAATATGTTCTCATTAGAACTCAGAAAATCTACTACAGTAGGTCCTGAGAAATGCTACATAGCTGAAGCACAAGAGAAGGACTTGAAAATAACTATTATGAATATGTTCAAGGACCTTAAAAGAGGATATGAACATATCCATTAATGAGGGATGAAAACAGAAACAAATAGTGGCATAAAATGAAGAAAACAGCTCAAGTCATGAAAATAGAAACAGAATCACTAAGAGAAACATAAACTAAGGTAAAACTGAAACTGAAAATTTTTGGAAGTCAAACAAAAACCTCAGAGATAAGGCTCACCAACAGAGTACATGAGATGGAAGGAATAAACTCGGGCATTGAGGAAAATATAGAAGCAATAAAAAAATCAGGCAAAGAAAATGCCAAATCTAAAAACTTCATTGCAAAAAATATAAATGTGTAAATCTGGGACATCATGAACACTATGAAAATACCAAATCTACAAATAATAAAAATGGAGGCTGAAAAAGAAACCCAGATTCAAGACAAATAAAATATTTTCAACATTTTCATAAAAGAAAATATTCCTGACCTAAAGAAGATATCTATCAATAAAACAGAAGCACACAGAACACCAAATATACTGGACCAGAAAAGAAATTCCCCATGACAAATAATAGTCAAAACACTAAATGTACAGAATCAAGAATGTTAAAAGTTTCAAAGGATTAGAATAACATCTGATTTCTCAGAGGCTCTAAAAGACCGATAGGTCTAAATGGATGTTCTGCAGTCTCTAAGAGACCACATAAACCAACCTATACTACTATTTCCAGCACAGACTATGATTCCCAGCAAAACTTCCACTCACAATAGATGGAGAAAGAAACATATCCCACAATAAAAATCAAATTTAAGAAGTACCCATCTACAAACCAGCTCTATAAAAGGTGTTAGAAGAAAAACTTTAATCAGAAGAGGTTAACCACACCAAAAAAAAAAAAAAAAAAAAAACCTACAAGTAATTAAAAATCCCAGACCAGCAGATCAAAAGATGGGGAAAATCCCATACCAAAATAATGAAACAACAGGAATAAACAAACATTACTTATAGACTACTTTCAGCATGAATGTTCTCAATTAACCAATAGAAAGACACAAACAAACAGATTGGACTTGAAAATAGGATCCATACTTCTGCTGCATCAAAGAAACATGCCTTACAACCATAGATAGCAACTCAGGTAAAAGAATGGAATAAGGTATTCTAAGTGAATTGTTGACAGAGGTTTCTTTCCTGCTTGATCCTGCAGTTGTCCAGTACCAAAGAAGCACACAGAGGCCTACATTAATTATAAACTGGTTGGTCTATTAGCTCAAGCTTCTTATTAACTCTTATATCTTACATTAACCCATCATTTTTGTCCGTGTTAGCCACGTGGCTGGGTGCCTTTTATCAGTGAGGCATTCTTATCTTGTGTCCTCTGTTTCTGGGTAATGACTGTAGACTGAGCCTTTCTTCTTCCCAGAATTCTCCTATTCTGGTCTCCCCACCTATACCTGGTTGCTCCGCCTTATACTTCCTGACTGGCTACTGGACAATCAGCATTTTATTGAACCAATATAAGTGACAAATGTTTATAGGGTACAAGACCATTGTCCCACAGCAGTGAGTGAAATCAAGCTGTTGTAGCCATTTTAATATCTAAGAAACTAAAGTAAATACCAAAATTAATAAGAAAGATAGGGAAGGAATATATATATATATATATATATATATATATAAAGACAAATCCAGGAAGAAAATATTATAATTCTGAACATCTATGCACCAAACACTAGAGCACCAAAATTCATAAAAGAAACACTTCTATAGCTTAAATCATACATAGACTCTCACAAAGTGATAGTGGGTGACTTCAATACTCAAGGCTCACTACTAGATAGGTCATCCAGAACACACATAAACAGAGAAAGGCTGGAGCTAAGTGACGTCATGAAAAAAATGAACCAAATAGATATTTACAGAACATTTCACCCAAATACAAAAGAATATACCTCTCTTAACTTCATGAAACTTTCTCCATAGCTGTGCACATGCTTAGACACAAAGCAAGTCTCATCAGATACAGTAAAATTGAAAGTAACACCTTGCATCATATAAAACTACCATGTATTAAAGCTGGAATGGAACAACAGAAACATCAGAAAGCTTACAACTTCATAGAAACTGAATAGTCTATTACTGAATGAAAAATAGACCAAGAAAGCAATCATTAAAAAAAATTAAGAACTGTTTAGAATTTAGTGAAAATGAAAACAGAACCTACCCAGACCCATGGGACACAATGAAGGCAATTCTAAGAGGCAAGTTCATAGCACTACATGAATACATTAAAAAAAAAAAACTTGGAGATCTCACATTATTAACTTAATGGTACATCTGAATGGTCTAGGTCAAAAAGGAGAAATACTATCAAAAAGAGTAGATGACAGAAATAATCAAAATTGGAGCTGAAATCAATAAAATGAAATTTAAATTAAACCAATACAAATAATCAATGAAACAGAGTTGGCTCTTTGAGAATATCAATAAAATTGATAAACCCTTAACCAAATTAAATAAAAGACAAGGAGAGAAGATTCAAGTTAATAAAATTAAAGACTAAAGGGGAACATAACAACATACCTAGGAAATTAAGAAAAAGCATAGAATATAGTTTAAAAAATCTGTGTTATGCCAAATTGGAAAACCTAAAAGAAATGGATAAACTCTTCATATATAATACGTGAAAAAAATCAAGATCAGATAATCACTGATAATTTTAGAGGTTTTTGACTTACAATTCTTTTTTACCCTATAGGTTTTTTACGTATACTTTATGGTTTCTAATTTTGTATGTGCAGGGAATTTCTGTATGTGAAACTGTGTGTGTGTGTGTGTGTGTGTGTGTGTGTGTGCATTTGTATTGTTTATATATGTGAAAAAAGTTTGAATATAATTTAGTCTTATTATAATTTTATTCTTATTTCTACTCTGATTGCTTCCTGAAACATAAACAAATGTGTTTTAAGATATATTTCAACTTAATTACAGTATGGCAGAACAATCTTCTATGCAACTTCAATTCAGTGAAATTTGGTAATACACTTAATTTTTTTTTTTTTTTTTGAGGCAGGGTTTCTCTGTTCACCTCTGTCCTGAGTCTCACTCTGAAGAACAAGCTGGCCTCGAACTCACAAAGATCATCCTGCCTCTGTCTCCCAAGTTTTTGGATTGAAGGTGTGTGCCACCAATGTCCTGATTGATAGTAACTTTAATAATTAAGTATAAAATCAGATGATCATGTGTCTTCTAAGAAGTCGACCTACTTTCTTCAGTTTGGAGTACATTTTTCATGTAATTTTTAAAATAACAAAGCGTTGTTACTTGAATATAACTAATAATATAAAGCATTATTATAATACAAATATTTTATTTTCAGTATTCATGGATTTTGTACATATGGACTTTGGTATTATTTGGCTAAATGCTGTTCATTAAAATTATTATTTTGCCAGCTGTCTTCTGTTTGGAAAGATTGTTCTATTAAGTAACATAAGTTATGATACACCTATACACACATATTCAAATGTTAAGCTCTCGTATTTTCCTTATTATTTATTCTAATTTTCTATTTTTGCGTGCCTCCTTTGTCACATTTTCCCCTTAAAGTTGCTAAGATGTTTTTGTTCTTCATTTTTTTCACACCCTGTATAAATTAATCTATATATTTATTCTAGATAATTTACCAAAAATATTCATTCTTCTAATATCTCATAAATCTAAAATGTATTGTTTTCATACAACTTCAGTTTTTTGTTACTATTGGCTCAATAGTCTCCCTGAATTTTTACTACATACAAAATTAGAAATTATCTTATTGCACTAAACATATGTATGTACATGTATATGAATATAAGTGCATATGCTTATATGAGGTCATATGTGGATGCAAAGAGGTCAACGTGGGTGTTATTCCTCAAAAGTCATTTATTTTCCTTTTTCTATAATTTCCTTTGAGGATGTCATACATGAGAACTGTTTCTGCATCATTCTTAACACTCCTCCCATGAAATTCCTCCCAAATTCATTGCCTCTTTTAAAAACTATTATTGTTAAATGTATATATAACCTACTGAGGCTATTTGGCAGTGTTAATATGCATACATATTCACAAAAAACTGTTGTCTGAGTGTTCTGTCCCATCAGGTTCTTGTCCTGCCTGTTTCCTGCAGTTGTTAAGTCTCAAAGAAATCACACAGAGGTCTACATCAATTAAAAACTGATTGATTGAGTAGCTCAGGCTTCTTATTAATTAATTCTTATAATTTATATCAGCCCATAATTCTTGCCTGGGTTAGCCACATGCCTTTGCACTTTTATTTGGCAAGGCATCATATCTTACATCTTCTGTGTCTGGATAACAGCTGCAGACTGTGCTTCCTCTTCCCAGAATTCTTGTTGCCCTGCCTCTACTTCCTTCCTGGTCTGTTAATCAGATAAAAAGGGGTTAATATGCTGCATGCTCATTCTCAGGTTTAGAGTGCTGAGCATGGCTCCTGCCTGGCTGCCCCAGAGCTAACAGTGGTGGTGCTTCCACTAAATTAAAAGTGGAGAGAGACAGAGCCAGCATCCAGAGCAGCTGCAACCAAACTGCTTATCATTTAAAAAGTGCTCTTAGACAGTAAAGAATTACAGATATGCAATAAAGACAAATCCAGATGAGTCATAGTTTTGGATAAATGTACATAGGCTTGGAAGAAAAGTTAATGTTTAAAAAATGTCTTTAAAGAGACAGAGTATAGACAGTCATAGATTAAAAGGAGTAAACAAAAATAAGCCACATAAAGATGGACTATGCACAGAGAGTCTGGATTA
>NW_026068213.1:173721-180951 GCF_014885135.2 Alexandromys fortis
CAAATATAAGGTAAATTTTGTGATACTGTATATGTACATTTCTGCCCTTGATTAAGGTATTGTGATTGTGTAGTTTATTTAAAAAGGTAATGTATAATTAAGAAATATAAGTTAAAAGATAGTCATCTATAATAGTCAATCTTGTAGTAATATTAGGTTTTCTAGATATATGGTGATATATTCCTGTTAGTTATTCCTCAAATGTTTCAGAGACCTTCAGAATATGGTATTCAAATGTTTTAAACATTTAGGAGTTTTCATGACAGTGAGACACATCTGCTCCTGGCAGCACCAACTACTTCAAGTGGAAGATGGGCATTGAACAGGCTCCTTATGGAATTTGCTAACCATTTGGGGAAAAACTGCTGTTGCCTGGATTGCTTAACTGGACATGCAGGATCCACAGAGAAATGACTGCTGAACTTGCCTAAAGTGAGATGATCCGTAAGGGTTCCTGCTTCATAAAAGAGTCTGCTAGACATTCTGCAGGACACAGAAGAAGGTGACTGCCAAACTGCCAACATAGGTGGAACTGTCTTTGAAATTTCCTGCTTCGTGGAAAAGTCTGCTGGATACTATGAGCTGAAGATGGATGCCCCAATGGTACAGAGAACTTTGGTTGACTGTCCAGGCAGCAAGATGTCTGTCAATTCTAGAGTTTTGGAAGTTGCTTACAATGTACTTCCTGTTTACTTAGGTAATATTATATCCTTCTGGAGTCTTTGATGGAGTTGAAGAATCGATAGTAATACTACAGCTTTTCTTAGTTATGATAAAAGATAAAGTAGATGTAAATATTGTAACTGTGATTCTTGCTTGATAACTGTTTTGTTATATGTAATTTTACTATGTTAAAGTTGAAACCTTTCTTTCCATTTAAACAGAAAAGAGTAGGTGATGTGGAAGTCCCCTCTGCGTACTGTGATTACCATTAACAAATAAAGATACTGCCTTGGCCTGTTGATAGGGCAGAACTTAGGTAGGCAGGGAAGATGGAACAGAATTCTGGGAGGAAAAAGGCAGAGTCAGATAGACGCTATGTATCCGCCACCAGAGTAAGACATGTAGAAACTTTGCCAGTAAGTCACTGCCATGTGGAGATACATAGATTAATGGAGATGGGTTAAATTAAAATGTAAGAGTTAGCCAATAAGAAGCTAGAGCTAATGGGCCAAGCAGTAATTTATTTAATACAGTTCCTGTGTGATTACTTTGGGTCTAAGCTGGCTGAGATGAAAAACTGGGCCCTCCTTCCTACAGCAAACCACTTGGCATTAGACATCTATTTAAAAATATATTTTAATGTGTTGATTTATATATTTGTGGGAGGTTAACACCTAAATGCCACAGTGCATATGTAGAAATAAGAGGACAATTTGCAGGAGTCACTTCTTACACCATGTCAATCTCAAGGATTGAATTCAGACCATCACCCTGAGTGGCAACTGATTTTTCACCTACCAGACCATCACCCTGAGTGGCAACTGACTTTTCACCTATCAGTATCATCTTCTTTTCTGAGATAAGGTCTCTCACTAAGATTTGGGACTAACCTATTTCATTGGGATGACTGGCCAGCAAGCTCAAGTGTCCTATCTGTGTCTACCCACCCTAGAACAGGTATTGCAAGCTTTCATTTCCTGTCTATTTTATGTGGGTGTTGGAGACAGACTTTGGTTCTCGAGCTTCCAAGGCAAACACTTTCCTTACTGAGTTATCTCCATTTTATACCATATTTAAGTAACATTTATTTATGCAGTATGTTCATATAGTCACCATACTTAAGATTTTACTCTGAGTTAAACTGAAAATCATTTGAAAGTTTTAGGCAGGAGACTGAGACTCAAAAAGACTTGCTGTACAAAGATGGTGACCTTGATGGATTGACTCAGAAAGGCTTCCCTGCCCTCTGGCTAGTTGAAAGCATTAACAGGATATCATACAAATATAGAAAAAAATTGGAGACTCTATTCCTGTATTTAATCTCTGAATTCATGTATCTGGAATTCTAGATGTTATGACAAAGGCCTTTAGGTATTCCTATAGTTCTCATTTAGTTTTAATACTTAGTTCATCCTCTTTCCTTTTAGACAAAGAGGTGGCAATGACTTTTTGTTGTTGTCAATGCTAAATACTTGACTATCATTTGTTGGTTTCCTTAACCTTGCCAATGCATTTCTAATTAGTAGTTTTCATAACAAGAAAATGAAAGAAGAAATCTCCTCAACTCTTTGTGGCTGGTCACCTGTTTCCTGCTATGTTCATGAGCAATATAAAGAAAATAAGCACCAAAACACACTCTATACTCATATATTTCTCTAATCACATGGTTTTTCTTTTCAGTCATATCCTATATCCACCGTTGACCTCCAAAGTTTCTTTAAAATTAATGGTAAAGATGCCTACTATTTTCAACTAAGGGGCATTTTTTGTGCCATTTGAGCTTTGAGGAACTGTGCACTTATTATTGTCATCATTGGCAGTTTTCTTTCCCATGTGAAGAAAAGATTGTATTCTTAATGAGAATGTGAATAGAGTTTTTAAGGTACCTTTTCTCCATTCTGTCATTCATTATTTTAATGCCAAGGAGACTGGATTTTAAATCAAGGCTTGAACCTCCTCCACATTCTTGTAAAGAATTTTAACAATAGTTAATCTAATCTCTTTTCAGTTGGAATACTGTATGCACCTGAGGGTGTCAGAATGGCACACAGGAAATTCTGATTAAGCATTCCACTTCTGGCAGTAGAAAAACTGTGGCATTTTCTAAATATTGTCTTAGAATTACTCTACTTGATAACATATGATACCATCTGCACAAAACTTGCAAATCCATAGGTTTTAGCATTCTAGACTCAGAAATGTATAGAAAGCTAAGCCACAATTTAATTATTTTTATTATTTTTTAAAAAATTACTTTTCATATCAACCACAGTTTCACCTCCCTTATTTTCAAACAAATAACATCTACTATAGGAAAAGAAAAATACCAAGGTAGATATAGTTTTCAGTATTTCTAGCACGCCAGAGTGTGAGAGAATGTAAAATGAATTTTAAACATGCTAACAGCATGTTTCTTCTTTAAAATAGGTCTCTCTGTGTTGATCCAAAGCTTACAGGATCAAAATGGTCAAAATTTGGTGTCAGGAACAAACACTCTTGGGAGGGCATAACATCTACCTGTAAGCAATTTTTTTTCTCTCCTTTTGTGTTAGCTTATTCCATTTCCAGAACACGGCACACATTATATAAGCTACCAAAGTTATTGACCAATTTGAGTGTTTAAAATGTTTATAGGTACTTATCAAATATCAATATATCTTTAGAAACCATCATTCTCAGTTACTTTAAACAGTTTTAAGTGGTGTGTTTCTAAACATCTTAGAAATGAATGCATCTCTTTGGAAAAAAATCTGTTCATGAATGACCATCTGAATACATGCTTGCCAAGGTAGAACAATTAAATTCAGGTAGCTATTGACAATGTAAAACTGCCCAATTCTTGCTTTATTCAAAGTTCCACATATCTAGAAATGACGTCTAGGAATGATCTAGTTCAAACATCACTTAGAAATTTTTATTTGCTGAGAGCAATCAACTTTTCAATTGAGCACACAAAGTAACGAAAACCAAGGTGAAAGCCTGTCAGGTTCGTCTTGAAGGAACAGAAATATGTTATCATAATTAACCTTTCCTCATTAGTCACCCTGAATTCCAGAAAAAGCAAAACCTGACAAGCTAGATACTTCTCCACCACATGAGGACCATACCCAAAAGACTGAGGCTGCATCCTCTACAATTAACAGGTTAACAATTTAATAACTTAGTGGAGCATCTTCCTTGACAGAAGACAGCTCAGACAATGATGGGTGGGGCCCTCTCCAGGACAAAGACCGCATAATTGTGCAGAGCTGTTGTCCAGTTGACCCTAAAGGAGACACAGAAAATGAAAGCCAAGGTTTTCATCTTTATAGGGGCACTTTGTACTTTATATCATAAGCACACATTTCTACTTCATATTGTGTAAAACATCCTACACACATCCAATTGTTTGTTCCAAGTTAACCTTCACTATAGCTCTCATCCAAAGGGAGAACTCAAGAAGAGCACAAAAGAGAAGCCTTGCACCTACATCCTGGTAAACAAAAAGATGGCATGGGGAAAATGGAAGGATACATGCTACACAGAGAGCAGAAACAATAAGAAAAAAAAAAACACCCAAACCATGAAAGTCTGTAGCAAGGTTGAGTATTTAACCAGGAGGCAAGGCTAAACTTTGGAATAATTGATTGCCTTTGTTTAACTCCCCTATATCATGTGCTGGATAAATGTAAGGTGTAAGACAAATCTTTTGGATACTAGCCCACTGCCTTTGCATATTTCTGGCTCTCTGAATTAAGTACAATTTAAAGATTTGACTTGTGTGTTACTTCGGGTTTTCTTAGTGTCAAGTGTGGCAGATCCAGTTGTGGTACTGCTTCTCATTACCTTGAGGAGTCAATGCCTTCTAGCAAAAAGAGCTTATAACTACGTGTTTCAAAATGATTTCTTTTATTACTGATTTCTTGCTTATCCTGACTAATTGTGTTCACTACGGAAAACAGTTAAGATTATAACATTTCTTCTTGGTGTTTTGGATTTTTTGTGTTTTTTGTTTGTTTGTTTGTTTTTGCATGTGTCATAGCGAAATGGGGGATAACTGTTTTTTTTGTTGTTTGTTTGTTTGTTTGTTTTTTCCCCCTTTGGCCAATTTCTGAAGATGTAGCCATTACTTAATAGTACTCAGGAAGAGAAAAATTCAATCCTCTCTCTCCATCCCTATTCTTGCCACTTCTGGAAGCATTTCTTTCTATTCAAGTTTCTCAGAATTCAGGAACTCCAATGAGGCTTTCACAAATAGTTCATCTAATCTCTGCTGTGATTTTTTTCCAACATTGCAAGTCCTATAGAACTTGTACCCTGACTTTATTTTATGTGTGGGAGAGTTATGTGTGTATTGAGAAGCTGACATCAGTTCCTATTATTGGAAGTAAACATGCACAAAGAGGCTTTTACATTGTCAGATGATCCAGTTCCATGTTGAACATGGACATTATACAGTCATTCTTCTGGAAAGTGAAATCCCATTAAATCAGGCCTATATGTAATGACTGCTCCACAATAATAATGGGAGATATTAATCAAACTGGAAAGTCCTGGCCAATTGCCTATAAAGCAATTTCAGCTCATTTAGCATCATCCAAATGCAACATGCTCTTGTATTTCTACTAGGACCTTAAAAACTGCAGTAAACTAAACAACCATGTTTACAAGATGATAAAAAAAGAAACAGATAATAGTACATCAAAAATATTTTAACTACAATATGTTAAGTTTTAAAAGGGTCTTAGAAGGTAATGAGGTAACTCAAAGATAACGGGGCAGGAAGTTAATAGCACACATTTTATTAAAGAAGGACTGACTCAGTATCACTTAACACACAGTTACTTTTATGAGCCAAGTTGGACAGAACTTTTTTTCTCAGATATTTTGTTGAGATAGGCAAATCTTTTTTTAACCTTTTCAATAAATTCCTATTTTTTGGAAACCAGACTTCGTTTTCCAAATAGGGTTTTTTTTCTCCCCTTTTTATGCATCTATTTTATGACAGTAATTCCACTGCAGTACCTTTTTTTCCCAGTTTCTTCTATGCAGACTTATCCTCTGGTTAAGGAATGATTTTGTTCCTTTTTACACACAAGATTATCTCAGTATGGCAGGGGGATCTTATGCATGGATTAATGCAGCCCTGAGCCACAGAGTATCTTGGGTGTTTGGATTGGTTTGCCAGGATATAGTCAATGATCAGAGATCTCACCTCTTATGTTTAGAACTGTTTTGTACTTTTGTCCACATGTATCAAAACTTCCACATTGTTATTGAACAGCCAGTCTTATGTCCATTTGTCTGTTCGACTGGAGAATACCTATAAACTTTATCATTGTATTTTCAGAATCACACACTGCTTATTTAAAATTAAATTTCAAATATTTGGTAGAATTTTAGTTCCATGAGTATTCTTATAGTGAGCATGATGTTTGGAATCTATTTGTTTGCATTGATTTGGAGACAAATCATAGTCAAGTGTTTTCACAGATCACCTTATGCTACTTAAATGAACAACTCCAAATGATTCTGATTGTCTCTTATTCTACTTTCCAGCATCTCTTGAATTTTAAACTTTGTCATGGAATCACATTTCACTAATTAGCTAGAGTAATGTGGCTAAGCCAAAATTCTAGACACAATTTGAACTTTTCTGGGTAAAAAATAAAAACTTTGTGATTCATCCTTGGCTTCAAATGGAAATGTCCTGCTCTGTCCTAGAGAAACTGCAAGTTGACTACAACACCTAGTTATCCTTCTTCTTAGACATCCAGTTTCATTGCGTTTCCTTGCAGGTTGGCTTGGTCATCAGCGCCCAATAAAATATTATGAGAGATATGTGCTATATCTAATATTGGTGTACAAAAGCCATCCTATGTGTGACATTCCTTGTCCAGTCATCTTTGATATGTTATCTTGAAAGCAAAGTATAGCAGAGAGTAGAATCACAAGACAGAAAGGGTCCAGGCATTCCCATCACCTGAAAGACTAAAACTGCCTGATAATGAGTTATCCATATTTTATTATGTCAAAACCTGAAATTTGTAATTTTTTTCCAATGGTTGACATCACATTAACTGATATATTACAATCACCATCATTTTTTTGTAGAGTCACAAAAACAATCTCTGGCTATGTCATAGTCACAGTTTAACCAAGATTAAAATTGCAAGAGGTAAACCTTGTTAAAGAATGCAAGAGCAAGAAAACCTGTTTCTTATGCTATGATCAATGGAGCAAACATAATTCTTCAATGTGGTTCAATTGTACTTCCTCATATCAGACAATCTCCTTCATATCTATATACCAAGCTGAAAATAAATGCCATGCTAACTTCTTAAGATAAATATGTAATATGTGAATTGTGCCACTATGACAACAGATACACTGGAAAATATATAATATTTTGCCATATGTCATTTTCAATGTATTAAAATGGTATTATATATACACATACTGAGCCATGTGGCTGATGCAGACAAGAATTATAGGCTAACTTAAGATGTAAGAAAGAGTTAATAAGAAGCCTGAGCTAATAGGCGAACCAGTTTACAATTAATGTAGACCTCTGTGTGTGTGTATATA
>NW_026068213.1:181154-189664 GCF_014885135.2 Alexandromys fortis
TTTTTTGAGACAGGGTTTCTCTGTGGCTTTGGAGCCTGTCCTGGAACTAGCTCTTGTAGACCAGGCTGGTCTCGAACTCACAGAGATCCGCCTGCCTCTGCCTCCCAAGTGCTGGGATTAAAGGCATGCGCCACCACCGCCCGGCCATAATATTACTTTTGAAATACACTCTCAGGATATGGGCAAGTGACTCATCTTATTGTGAACTACCTATAGATCATTAACCCCTTCAATAATAGCCTTCTAAAAAATAATCGCATCTTTTTAGTTTGCATATTTATTCTCAGCATTTGTTAGTTACTCCAACCAAATTATCTTTGACATAAGGTATTTCAGACATAGAAATGATTACTACTGGTGAATCTCAAGAATACATTAGACTCTAAATCTGTGAAGTGTGTATGAGGGTAAGTAATCTCTACCATTTCCTCAGACCCAAATATGAAGTTTAGAGACATATAACTTTTATAGACTTAGATCCATGCAGAGAAAAATAAATCTCCATTTTATTTAATCAAAAAATATTTTAGATTTCTCCTGAGTCTGAAGCAAAAGAAAATACAGACTTAAACTTTATTAGCAGAACATAGCATTTTGCAATACATTTAAGTTTTGAAATTTGCTTCTCTATTAGTTTCTAAATTGACTAGCTGTTCTCCAGAGAAACAGAGTGGTTTTTTAAGATCAAAAAAAAAAAAAAAAAGTATCTGTATGGTATATGAAATGAAATATCCTTACTTCCCTGGAGCTATCTGGTAAGATTCATTTTTATGAAAACAAATAACTTAACAAAAATTTTCTTATGAGCATTATGGTTTATTTTATAACTTCAAAAACCTCTCATCTTACATATATAGCCTATTTCCACTCATTGTAACTGAGGTTCATACAGTTTTAAGCATTTTGTTTTAGGTAGCAAACATAATTCTATGGATCAATATTCTCTATTATGTCTGTAATTTTAATGTTTGTATATTATCTGAGTGGAAGTATCATAGATTCAAGAAGCCTTAAAAAACTTATATAATTTAGTTTTGAGATTTTTCATTAGAATATTTTCTCAATAGTATATACATGTGATCTATAGGTATTAAGGCTCACTGTACTTAGTCAAAGTTCAGAGACCATTATTCATAAGACATATTGTGACTTTCTATAGTGTTTAAAAAGTAAAAAGTTGTTGCTTCAGTCATGAACCAATGTGAAAGTATCATTTATCATAAGAAACTTCCTAACAGCCCCTCCCAAATAAAGATATTGAGAACTGTACACATTACTATCATTTAAAACCAGAATATTTTCCAATCTTCCACTAAAATTAGCTATATCAGCATCTTTCTTTTATTATTGTACAATTTAAGCATGTAAACAATATTCACAAATTATTTCATTTTGCATTGCAAGAATAAATGAAGTAGAACTTTTTTCATGGAACAAAATCTTCAAAGGTAAACTGTGTATTTATATAAATTTAAATATTAATAGAGAATTTAATAAACTCTTTAGTATTTGTTATATTACATTTCAATGGCAAAAGCTAAATTGACATTTTTTAGTTGATCTAAGAAATCTAAATTTCTTCAATAATAAATGTAACATTTCCACCTAGAATACCATGGAAATATAATGTCATTACCTCATATTTCATATTCTTTTGTATTTGTTCTTTATTCCCATTGAAATTTATTTTAGTATATGTTGCATTTAGTGGCATATATGATTTGAAGTTTGTGTTGAGATTGTATTAATGAATGTCCACAATGATTTTCTGCTTTCATGGTCAGACAGCTTAAATTTGCATCCTTTCTCCTGTATCAGTTACTTTCAGCTTTCACAATATAAATCTTATAAGCTGTAGATGCATCTGACAATGTATACATATGATGTAAGTATATAATATTATCTCCTATGTCAGTGATAGATACAGCAGAAAAATTCCACTTTATAAGTAAACTTAAATGATTCACAAAAATAAAATAAAGGACCAAAACTTACACCAATGCAAGCCAGTCATGACAAGAACCACATAGTAGGCTAAGTAAATTCCGAAGTGTCTGTTTCAGAACTCTTCCATTCAGCATTTTTCAGTTGTCACAACTGCCTATTTAGAATTCATCGTAAACTTTAATATTTGTTAAACCAATTGGGAACAACAGCCAACATTCAATTTTCTTTAGTTTAAAAAAATTTAGGAGTATTATTAATCATATTAGTAAAAGACAAGTCACTATAAGTGAAAAAGTATAAATTTCTGATTTAAACATTATTCTGGGTTGTCATTAGATTATACTATCCATAACATAGCTTATGAATTGCCACCTCCCCTACAGTTATATGTATCATTGTAATTGTACATGTTTTCCTCAATTCTCCCATAGTATTTTCTTACAACCTATAATAAATTCCATATATACTAAATTACATATAACAAAAATAAGTTTAAAGTTACTAGAATAGATTCTTTATTCAGTGCATGTTCAGAATGCCTTTCATATGTCAGTGTTAAATCTCTATAACTGTATTTATGAATTTACTTTAAAGTCTGGAAATATTCCATACCAGGTAACTCCTTCCAAAAATTTTTCTTGTAATTAGAAAAGAATATCAAAAAGGATATTATACTCAACTTATACTATATTTATATTTACAATGCCCCAATTCTCTGAGAAGCAGCTTTCCAATTATCTGTTGATTGGTTTAACCTTTAGGGTGATAATGTGGAAAAGTGGGAGTAGTTAAATACTAGCCAAAGAAATCTGCTTTATTATAACTCTCTATTTTGTCTCTCAGTAGCTAGGTAACCAAAAGGTCTCTATACTTTCCTTCTATTTCCCCTTAGTTCAGTAATTAATACACTGGAGTGCTCCTTACAATGTACAATAAAACCTGATTAAAGAAAAAAGGAAGGAAAATTTCTTAGAAGAATTTTAGAAGAGCTTCACATCCAGAGAGTAAATTTTGTCCATATACAGACAGCTGGTAAAAATCAAAACCAATTCATTAGATCATGCTACCCATAAAATAGCTTATAAGCCCCAAGAGAGGATAGTCTCTTTTACTGTGGCATGTATTCAAATTCTTAAACATAACTTTAGTATCAGGAGCATGTTATAAATTAAGATTGTTTTCCATGTGGGCCATTATCTCAGTGAAAATTATGCTTGATGAAAACGAGGAGCCTGCCTTTTTTCACTGCTGTATCTCCACCAAGGTTGCCAACAAATGTCACCAAACATTTATCTGAATAAAAACGTTAACTCCGTCATTCCTGGTTTTCTCTTTATAGTCTATTACACATTCAAATGTAAAGAATCCCATACTTTTACTCAACATATGCCAAGAAGTCTATTAAGTTAGCTGAAATCCAAATATACAGGGATTGCATTTATAATTAAGAAATGGCGTGGAATACACGGTTGTTGCTTTTAAAAGAGAGACTTTCAGGAACTGCCATTTGAGACAGCCCTCATTAATCATAACAGAAATTCTGGCTAAAGACAGTGCAGATAATAGACATTTGAAAGTTAAATCTATAATAGAAAAAAATTTCTTTAAAAAAATATCAACTTTCTCCTTATACTTTCCTGATGTACTAACCAAAGAAACTACTAGGTAAGTCACGACCAAAATAGACAAAACTTACACTTCATTGATATAATGACTAAAACATAAATAAAATCTAAGATCAAAGGAATATGAAAATAATATAATCAAATTCATTACATTCAAATTCATAGACAATGACTATCAGATTCAGATTGTATGATATAAGCTCTACAAAATCTTTATAGAATACATGATTTACATGTTATATACATTATCTTAGAAATAAACTTATTATTTATTTATTATTATTATTTTGTGTGTGTGTATGTCTCAGAGTCTGACTTGTATGAATAAAAATTCAGAAATTTGGACATTTTCTTAGCAGTGACAGTCACCTCTACCCAGTGTTATATACCATCCCAATCCCTGAGCCAATAGCTGGAGATCTTCTATTATTGGGATAAACAGCTCAATTCTAAAATCTTCTCTTGTTCCCTACAGATTGTCTAATTTGGGTGTTTCTAATAGACTCATTTGCCACTGCTTCTGCAGCCACTACACATTAGACTAATGATTAACAGATGTCAAGGCCATTCTGAAAGCCAGATAAATTCCCATTGCCTCTGCGTCATTCTGCAAGTTGCTCTCACTATTCAACACCACAAGCTGGAGACCTGTATAACACAGTGGCATTTTTAGCATTGCATTGTTTATGCTTGTACATTGTTTCCTTCCCACATTACATAATAATATTTTTGAAGATAAAGACCATTTTGCATTCAATGTCTGACACAAAATAGCTTTCAAAAAATAGCTCGCGTATAAATGAATGAATTAATTCCCCACTAGACATCTGCAAAATGGATGTCCAACTGGCTCATGGAGCTCAGTATGGTAGAAACTTAGCTCATAATTTCCATCTCTACAAATTTTCCCCTTTTTTTAGTTCATTGTTTTTAATTTCACTGGCATAGGCTGAAATGGTTCCTTTTTAATATTTCCATTTTCTATTGCTTAACATATTCAGAAAGAAAGTTTATTTACTATTTTGTCCAAAACTTTAATTCAATGCTTGTGTTTGCAATAAAAATTATTGCTACTGCCATATTAAATTTTCTTGCTGATCCAGGAACTATTCAGAGTATACTTTTTCCATGTAGCTACTCTATTCTACAACTTTTAAGGTATTTACTGCTCTTAGAATGCTAGTGTAATGCCTACAAATGTGCATATTTGTTATAAAATTTTTATGTAGACTTAAGACAATATATTGTTCTCCAAAACATAAAGTTTGTTTCTCTTTCCTTTGTACATTATTGAATCACACAATTCTAGTGCATAAAACATTTTCTTACTTTATGTTGCTCTGGGAGTAAGCAGAAAGATCAATATTTCCTGAGATAAGACAAAAAGGATTAGACTAAAGGAGTAATACTATGCTGATGTGGATGTTCGGAATACTCAGGAAATCGATGACGAAACAGTGCAAAGTGAAATGTGAACAGAGACATTTGAATGTGTGTAGAATGTAGAAATATGAGTAGAATATATTTGTGTAGATACTTGTGGCTCTGTGGTTGCTATTATTTAATTAAGTGATTTGATTGTGATGACTAAATTTATCTTTGACTGTAATAGCCAATTTGCTTTTAAATTTTACTTTCAGTAATACAAAACAACCAACTTTGAGTCTCATTCTGTATTGATAAACATTAGATGACCCAACTATTTTGTTTATAAGTTCAAATTAATCCTTTATGTCTTATTTTGATTTTGTATTTAATACAACTTATTCACAATTAATGTTGTGATTGATTTCCTATATCATTCTCTGTTATCGTGCCTCCATTTTTGAGGTTATTTACTTGCTCTTTGTAATTAGTCTGTTCTTGTATATATAACTTCAAAATCCTTATGCAGCATCAGAAAATAGTTTGTTCTATTTTAATAACATAACTATATGCATTTGTCATTAACTTTATGTTTCAAAGATATTTTATTTTAATTCACTTATATCCAATATTTTGTAGTAGAAATCTCAAGTGTTATTTTCAGTACTTATATTTTCTTTGTGTGGCATTTGAGTAACTAGAGAACATTAATAATCTAATTAGACCTCAGAAACAAATGAAGACTTGAACAGAACAAGATAACTAAGAAGGACATTCGGTTCTCCAATTGTTTTGAGTTGGGATGTAAATTCCCACTTGCCTTCATAGTCAAATTAAAATACTAATTCCTGTTTTTTTTCTCATTTTTCTTTTATCCTTGTTCTTATTTCTGTCATAGTATTGAGAGCATGTGTGCCACAGTGCACATATGGAAGTCAAAGGACAACTTTCAGGAGGTTATTTCTCTCTTTCTACCTTAAATTTTTAAGTTTTCCTTTTAAGTACTTGTTTGCATGTTTATCTATCTGGGGGTATGTGAAAATGAGTGTATTGGCCAGCAGAGGCCAGAAAGAGTGTTAGATCCCCTGAATCTTGAATCATATCTGGTTGTGATTTGCCTACTGTGAATGCTGGTGAGCAAGCCTGACTTCTCTAGTGTTGAATTAAGGAGCTGCAGGGCTGTGTCCCCGGCACCCGGCCGCCCGCATGGCTAGGTTATGCCCCGAAATAATTACACGGAAACTGTATTCTTTCAAACACTGCCTGGCCCGGCTAGTTCCAGCTTCTTATTGGCTAGCTCTTACATATTGTTCTAACCCATTTCTAATATTCTGTGTAGCCCACGAGCTGGCTTACCAGGGAGGATCTTAACCTGCGTCTGTCTGGAGCGGGAGAATCATGGCGACTCCTCGACTAAGCTTCTTTCTCCCAGAATTCTCTTCTGTATACTCCGCCTACCTAATTTTCTATCCAATAAAATGGGCCAAGGCAGTTTCTTTATTATAATTAACCAATGTCCTTACTCCATCACTCTAGAAGAGCTGTAAGCACTCTTAACTTCTGAGCCGTGTCTCCAGTCCATCTACCTGTTCCATCACTCACTAATGACCACATGAAGGCTGTTGAGATCTTTCCAAAGTCTTCAGTATAGAAGGTATTATAGCACACAAGTTCAACTACGATACTAAGATGAGGTCCAGAAATTTGGATTCACCTTAGAGATCAAGTTTTCATATTGATATTCTATTTTTTATAACTAGATATCTTCTCTCATCCCTGATTTGATAATCATACTCAAATTCCACTTCCTTTGGTTATTTCTGAAACAAAATTCATTCAAGTCCTGGAAATATGTATTTCATTGAGTTCCATCTCTATTTTCAAATTCTCTATTGCAATGTTTTGCATACTTAGTTTTTTTTTAAAAAAAAATAACTTAGATAACTGTATTTTCCTGCCATACTGTATCACATTCTTGTCCTTGAATCTGACAACTCAAGCCTGATCACTATCCAATATATAACCACAAAGGAGAAATCAGGCAATAACCTTGATAGCATTTATTCTACACCCCAATCAACGAAGCTGACTAGCTACCCACTAAATCAATTGGCAACTGACACAGGAAATTATGTGTGACACACAATTTTTGGAGTGTCATTTAAGAGTATACTGAGACTGGATCTAAGAAGGAAAACTGCATTTGCCAGGTGGCCTGCAGAGCAGCCTGCTGGGCAAGAATAAATAAGAAGAGCAGTGACCTTTTAGTCTCAGGAAATGACACCTTGGCCTCCATGGTGTGAGTCTGTCTGACTAGCATTGGTAGTGCCTTTTCTATTCCATGTGTAGTGATCTCAGCAGAGATCTATACAGAATATGTCAATTCGTAATGAACAATTACTTCAGTTTCAGTGAAACAGTGAGAAAGAGCTTAGGAGAAGATGAAAGGAAATCCCTAGATAACTTGCGATGTCCTTCAACCTACTAAACCCTGAGCAGCAGGGTTTGTTCCACTTGACCTTTCCCTCCTCTGGATGTCCAAAATGTAGTGAGCAAGAAGGTATCTCTGATGATCTTATCCCTCATTGTATATAGAACAAAGAAAATTTTTGATTCTAGAACATATAATCTAATAAATAAGTGGGTTTCTTGTGCCTTAAGAAAAACACTCAATGAAGCCATTATAAAATAAAACATGATAACAAAGACCTGAATTTTTAGATCAATAGGTAGTGTAATGAGTATTGAGAACTTAAAATTCATGCATTAAATTCTATGCTATATATTCACTAAAAATGCTAGTCAGACAAATTAAAAAGTGTTATTTTCGAGGAGAGACATCATTGGGGTGAGTGAGTTTCTGACCGCGGCAGCAGCCCTGGACAGGGAACTCAGACGTTCCTCATCCCTCCTACACTGCCTGGTCATCCTCAGGGGCTATACTGCCCACTCTTCCTATCCTCTCTCTTCCTCTCTCTTCATATCCCAACCAGCTTGCATCCACAACCCTCCCCCCCCTCCGTCTGACTCCCTCCCCTCTTTGACCACATAACATCTCCCAGCTCAGCCTGTTTGGGCGCTGGGACCGAATCCAAATCGGGAGGGCAAACAGGAGGGTGGTAGCTCCTTTGTCCCAATAGCCTGCCTGCAGCAAGCAAAGTGGGCCCTTTGTTTACGAGCCACCCAAACAGCAAGAAGATCCGATCCGGGCACCAGGAGAGACATCGGGCTTATATCCACAACCCACCCAGAGTGGTGCTGAGGAGTTCCATCTGGACGGTCGTCCAGAGGTGCTGAGGAGTTCCATCTGGACGGTCGTCCATGTTTGGGTGCTGAGGAGTTCCAGCTCGACGGGATGGTCCCTGCTTCTACACTGAAGAGATACACCCAGAGAAGCATTCACAGCAAAGACTGGACCAAGACACCAGGCTTCTCCTGGCTCCATATGAAGGAAGAGATGGGAAGGGAACAATGCAAGACCTCCTCCAACAACCTGAAAGGCAACATGACTTCACCAGAATCAAGGGATCCCGAAATAAGAAGAATTGTACACCCTACTCCAGAAGAATTAGA
>NW_026068213.1:195228-212842 GCF_014885135.2 Alexandromys fortis
GGGAGAAGGTGGAGGGAAATGGGAGGCTGGGAGGAGGCGGAAACTTTTTTTTCTTTTCCTTTTCTCTATAAAAAATAAATAAATAAATAAATATGTCAGTGTTTATGCTGATAATACATTGTGCTAATTAGTAGTGACTTATAAAAATTATGTTTTTATATTGAGTGAGATCACTGAAATATTACTGATGAAATATTCATAACATTAAATATAATCATAAATTCATATGGTTTTTAGTAACTTGTTTTTGCCCTCAGCATCATTTTTTCAATCTATATCAATTCAGAAATAATTTTAAGTTTTTAACCAGGTCTCCTAGCTGTCCTGAAAATGTCTATGTAAGAGCAGGTTGGTCATAATCTCAGAGAGATCTACCTGTCTATGCCTCTTGAGTGTTTGGATTAAAAGCACAAAAATATGATTGACTTCAGAGACCATATTAATATGATATTGTTACCACTCAGAGAACCTCTCCCATTTCTTTCAGCTAATACTTCAAATGATTTGGAATTTTAAACCTTGTCTATAAAAGTCTTTAGAATTACTATATGAACTACTTGGAGAAAAAGAAAAGACTTTAAATCTTTACAGATCACTCCATTTTCTGTTTTGTTTGCTATTCCTACTATTCTGTATATAAAATTCAAAGAACTAAAGAATGAAAATAATTCCAAAGTTTCTGAACATTAATTCTTCTCACATTTCATGTGAGAAAAACATTGCTAATAATTAGAATTACAGCAATTTAGAAATCTCTAATTCCCATAGTTATTTTGCATTTCAGGAGACTCATAGAATGTTGACACAAGGAAACACTACATGAAGTCTAATAAGTTGTACATTACATAAAATATGGCCCAAAATTTACGTAGTCAATGACACGAACAATTTTCTGCATCATACATTTCTGTATCACTGGAAGATAAATGAACATAGGTAAGTTGAACTAAAATGTGAAAATGTTATCAACCAGAATGCCTGATGATTATCTACACCTGTATTTGTGAAATACATCATCCAAATGACAGAACTTCCAATTTTAATGCTGATGTCTTTTCTGAAATATCATGGGATTTTGTTTTCTTCCTTTTTTTCTGCCTTACTCTCTAAGAGATACCAGACCATCATACAAGGTAGCAAGGAAAGCATCATATAATTCAGTGGAATGAGTGTCTTACTCATCTCTGTTACTAAAGACTATGTCTTTGACAATTTATTAAAAGCAGATAAGTACCTTTCAGCCTCATTCCATTTTGTTCTTGGAAAGAAGCTATCATTCATAAACAGAACCTTGTATTTCAGGAAAACATATAAGTATCCTCCAGAATCTTGTAGGAAATGGATACAAATTAAGCCACATATATGTTAAAGGTGAACTCTGAGAAAATAATTTTGCTATTGATTCTTGCTTTGCCTGTTTACCAGCTTGCAATCATGTATTCTTGCAGGAGTTCAATACTAATTGCCAATGGCAGGAGCATCCACAAATATGCAAACCAATGTTCACTTTATGTTCTTTCTCCTGATTTCTGAAATGGTATTTAAAGCCAGTATTCTAAAAATCAATTTGGAGTCAGAAGATATTTTTCTGTAAACCTTAAAACATTAATTTTATTTTTAATGTTTAGTAGACTATTGACTCCACAGTTTTATTCTTGTGAAGCCAAAACAATAACCTAATAAAATCTTCTGAGTCATCATCCCCCTCCATGTAAAATTAAAGAAAAAAAAAACAGAAGTCATTTGTATGGCCAACAATTCCCTTGAACATATCTAACGTCACACATTTATAGAAGTTTAATTTATAACCATTTCTTGGTGTAGTATGTCCTTCTGTCCATGTGTTGCTTTTATTGGTTAATGAATAAGGAAACTGGCTTGACCTATAGCAAGGTAAAACTTATTTAGGTGGGGAAATCTAAACTGAATGCTGGGAGAAGGAAGGCCAAGTTTAGGAGAAGCCATGTATCCCTGCCAGGGACAGACACTGGAACTTTACCCGGTAAGCTACAGGCATGTGATGATACACAGATTAATGGAGATGTGTTAAATTAATATGTAAGAGCCAGCCAATAAGAAGCTAGAGCTAATAGGCCAAGCAATGATTCAATTAATACAATTTCAGTGTGGTTATTTTGTGTCTGAGCTGCTGAGAGGCCAGGAAACAAGCAGCCTCCCACAACAATTTCTTATCCTTGATCCTGCCCTTATGAATGTCTGAATATGTTGAAATAGGAGCGGCGGCGGGGCTGCGTCCCCAACACCCCGGCCGCTTGGCTAGCTCATGCCCGAAATAACAACACACAAACTGTATTCATTTAAGAACTGCTTGGCCCATGAACTCTAGCCCTTACAGGCTAATTCTCGCACCTGGACTAGCCCATTTCTAATGATGTGTGTAAGCACCCCAAGGTGCGCTTACCGGAAAGATTCTAGCCTAAGTCCATCGTGGGTTGCAGCTGCCTGGGAGAGCTGAGCATGGCGTCTCTGCTCCAGCAGAGCTGTCGGGTCTCTCCGGGAGCAGAGCAGAGTCTGACCTCACTTCCTCTTCCGCCCAGAATTCTATTCTGTTTACTCCTCCCATCTATGTTCCAAGCTGAGGCCAAGCAGTTGGTTTATTATAACTTAACCAATGAAATCAACAGATTGATATATGACACTCCCACATCACTTCCCCTTTTTCTGTTTAAAAAAAAAAAAAAAAAAAAGAAGGCTTTAACTTAACATCCAAAACTCTAGAAATGACAGAGACATCTCGCTGCCTGGACAGTCACCCAAAGTTCCTCTGTACCGTTGGGGCATCCATCTTCGGCCTACAGGCCCATAGTTTCCAGCAGACATTTCCACAAAGCAGGAAATTTCAAAGGCAGTCACTATCTGCTTGTCCTGAAGAATGTCTTGCAGACTCTTTCATGAATCAGGAACCCCGAAAGATCATCTCACCTTTAGGCAAGTTCAGCAGTCCTCTCTCTGCGGGTTCTCTGTGTCCAGTTTATGCAATAGTCCAGGCAAGAGCAGTTTCTTGCCCAAATGGCTATCAAACTCCATAAGGATCCTCTTCGATGCCCATCTTCCTCTTGAAGTAGATTGGTGCTGCCAGGAGCAGAGTGTCTCATTGTCATGAAAAGTCCTAAGTTATTAAAACATTTAAAATGCCATATTCTATAATCTTTGAAAAATATGAAGAATGCCTATCTAAAATATATCTATGCACATCTAGAAAATCTTAACTAACATGACTACAAACTTAACTATTATTAATGATTATTCATTAACAACCTATATACATTACAAAATTAACCTTAAATTTAAATCACTAAAGCAAAATCCATATCAATGTAAATTATTCATACCTATATCATCTCCCCCTTTAAATGTAAAAGAACATTTATAAACAATATTTGGGAACATGGGCGCAGTTTTTTCTCTCCAAACTGCTTCCTGCTGAATGGGGGCGTCGTTAATTAGGTCTTTCATGGTATAACCTGTGTGCTAGTTTCATCTCAGTTGGCAGTTGAGCGAAGCAATTTTCTGAAGGTATTCACAGCAACCGTTCAGGAGGGCGTGGTCCATCATACCATATCGGAATAGAAGAAATGAACAGGGTCTCATCCTCTGTGAAAACAAAAAAAGAAACTCCTTTCCAAAGTATCATGTCCTTAGATCCAAATTTCAAAGTCAAGGCATCAAAATCTCTACGATGGATTAGTTCAGCAGCATTTATAAACAAATATCTTTTAGCAGCTGTTGCTCCTTCCTCAGCATTCAAACAATTCAAAGAGAGCATAATAGTATACAGTATCAAGATTCTCTGTGTATTTTCCATCTTTGTACGCTTTATTTTAACCTCTATTTCGTTTATTTTTACTTTTATATTCTCTGTATCTCTTTGACCTGGAATAACTCTGTAGACCAGGCTCTCCTTGAACTCTCAGAGATCTGCCTGTCTCTGCCTCCCAGGCATTGGGATTAAAGGTGTTTGCTACCACACCTTGAACTCACAGAGATCTGTTTGTCTCTGCCTTCTAGGCACTGGGATTAAAGGCGTGTGCTACCACACCTTGAAGTCACAGAGGTCAATCTCCCTCTGCCTCCCAAGCGTTGGGATTAAAGGCGTGTACTACCACACACAACTTCTCTTTTTCTTACTTTTTTTTAAGAACTTTTAACTTTTAGCTTGCATATATTTTTAACACACTGTAAATCATTTAAACATTTTCTTTGTCTTTGAATCTCTTTACTGTATATCTCTCTTTTTCTGACCACACGAGCCTTTAAATTACTGAGCAATATGAGTAGGATTAAAGCCGTGGCTTTGCCAGCTAGATCCAGTCCATTCCTTAGCTTTCCAGCCTCATGGCGGAGATACAGGCTGTAGCCATGTTTATAGCCACAATTCTATGGCGTTTCAAGGTCCCTGCCAGCCAGCGAGCTACAACAGACAACAGTCAAGTCCTCTCTCGGTAGTTGGCCCTCCTGCCTCAGTCAGAGTTTGCCCTGGCAGGACGGCCCAGAAAGCCGGCATTTTTAAACAGCACAGCTTTTTTCCTGCTACGGCTGAAAACCGAAAAGCATGCGTTCAGCTTTTCACCAACACCGTTTAAGTGTTTCGTGGCAGGACCTCTTAATGAGCTGCAGGGTTTTGCAGCTGAAGCTGAGTCAGGAAGCCTCTCTTAGATGAGAGCGCTTGCTTGCCTCTAGCAAGCGGAGCAGACCCAAGAAATTTCTGCTACCAAGAAAACATGCTTCACTCCATTCTTTCCCAAGCTTTCTCAGGCTTTTTGTGGATTCAGTTAGCCACACGTCTGGGCGCCATCTGTTGAAATAGGAGCGGCGGGGCTGCGTCCCCAACACCCCGGCCGCTTGGCTAGCTCATGCCCGAAATAACAACACACAAACTGTATTCATTTAAGAACTGCTTGGCCCATGAACTCTAGCCCTTACAGGCTAATTCTCGCACCTGGACTAGCCCATTTCTAATAATGTTTGTAAGCACCCCAAGGTGCGCTTACCGGGAAGATTCTAGCCTCCATCCATCCTTGCATCTATCCAGGAGAGCTGAGCATGGCGTCTCTGCTCCAGCAGAGCTGACGGGTCTCTCCGGGAGCAGAGCAGAGTCTGACCTCACTTCCTCTTCCGCCCAGAATTCTATTCTGTTTCCTCCTCCCATCTATGCTCTAAGCTAAGCCAAGCAGTTTCTTTATTGCTCAGCCAATGAAATCAACAGATTGATATATGACACTCCCACATCATGAATATGTATAACTAGTGAAGCATTAAAGACCTTATAGGAACATTCAGCAACCTGAGTCTATACTCAAGGTCCATGTTCACACTTAGATGACCACAATCTTCAGTTGGGTCACAAAATGGACAGGAAACAATGTAGATTCTGAGAAAGCAGAAGGTGAGCCCTGTGTGAGCCAGTGAAACTAAAACAAGAGATATTTGAATTTCCATGTGTATAGCTGCAGTATTCACAATAGCAAAGAAGTGGAATTAATCTAAATTCCTATTGCTTATCAACAAATGAGAGTATAATGACTTATTGCTATATCCATGTATCAAGTTATCTCTCAACCCTCAATAGAGAGGCTTCTCCTTTCAGGAGATAGAAATTAACACAGAAATCCAGAACTGGTCCACATGCAGAGAATAAGAGACTGCAGCAAGCTCCATCTTAAATGGGACAGCATTATCACACTCCTCCCCCTGAGGCTCAGATCCTCAAGGAAGAGGGAGGAAAAGATTGCAGGAGCAAAAGATTGCAAGAGCAAGAGGCAGTGGGTGACATCAAGCAAACAGATTCTTCCAGACACAGTTTACAAAGTTGGTACGCATGAACTCACTGACTGTAATAGCATCCACAGGACTTGCACATATTCGAACTGGACAAAGCACATCATGTAGAAAGGTTAACACATAGCTCCACCCCAACCAAGAACTGATTCCTTCTGGGAAAGATAGAATCAGTTTTTTTCCAATGGTGTGTCACTGATCTATAACCTATACTCCAGATCAATACAAATGAACTCCTTTTTTGCCTATTGTGTACTGTTTTGAATTTTTTACTTAGTTTGTTTGCATGTGTTGAAAGAGAAAGAATGTGAAGTTGGGTGGGTATGGAAGTGGCAAGGATCTAGAAGAAGCTGGAGAAGGAGAAAGATTATGATCAAAACATAGTATATGAAAAAGTTATAAAAAATAGTCAGAGGTAGTAGTAGGTAATATCAAGGAAACTGTGTTTTCTGGACATAACAAGACAGCTGCACATATGAACTCATAGAAATTGTGAATGCATTCACAAGAGCTGCACAAACTGAAGCTAGAGAAAGTCTGAGGATTACGGAAGGGGAATTGACACTGAATCTCACTACAAGAGGGGAACTATTGACATTTGATAGTTAATAGAAGAAGGAGATTCAGTTTTCTTTAATGATGTAACCCCTTGTAGGCTAACCACATGCCAGTGACAACCTGGACAATACTGAGTGAATTCAATGGACCAAAAAAATTCAAAGTTGTGTGGTAAAGGGAGAAAGGGTGAAGAATGTGGTTATGAAAGGAAATGAGGAAAAATGGAACATATATGTTCAAAATACATTGCATGAAATTTCCAAAAGATAAAAGTATTGTTAAAAATAATTATAAAAAAAATATAACACTATCCTGAGTGAGGTAAGCCAGACTCAAAAAGAGGAACATGGGGTGTACTAACTCATATTTGGTTTCTAGCCATTAATAAAGGACATTGAGCCTATAATTCGTGATCTTAGAGAAGCTAAATAAGAAGGTGAACCCAAAGAAAAACATATAGGCATCCTCCTGAATATTAACCTTCATCAGGTGATGAAAGGAGACAGAGACAGAGACAGAGACCCACATTGGAGCACCGGACAGAAATCTCAAGGTCCAAATCAGGAGCAGAAGGAGAGAGAGCACAAGCAAGGAACTCAGGACCGCAAGGGGTGCACCCACACATTGAGACAATGGGGATGTTCTATCGGGAACTCACCAAGGCCAGACGGACTGGGTCTGAAAAAGCCTGGGATAAAACCGGACTCGCTGAACATAGCAGACAATGAGGACTATTGAGAACTCAAGACAATGGCACTGGGTTTTTGATCCTACTGCATGTACTGGCTTTGTGGGAGCCTAGGCAGTTTGGATGCTCACCTTACTATACCTGGATGGAGGTGGGTGGTCCTTGGACTTCCCACAGGGCAGGGAACCCTGATTGCTCTTTGAGCTGACGAGGGAGGGGGACTTGATTGGGGAAGGAGGAGGGAAATGGGAGGTGGTGGTGGGGAGGAGGCAGAAATCTTTAATACATAAATAAATAATATTAAATGCAGTATACACACAATAGAATTTTATTCAGTGTAATGAGAGGAGCGGGCCGTGTCCTGCCACCGGTGTGGCTCCCAGCCACCTGGCTAGCTTAACCCACGAAATAACCACACAGAAATTGTATTAATTAAAACACTGCCTGGCCCATTAGCTCTAGCCTCTTATTGGCTAACTCTCACATCTTGAATAACCCATTTCTAAAAATCTGTATAGCACTACGAGGTCGTGGCTTACTAGGAAAGATTCTAACCTACGTCCATCTCAGGCCGGAGCTTCATGATGTTTGCCACAATCCCCTTCTTCCCAGCATTCTGTTCTGTCTATTCCACCCACCTAAGGTCTTCCCTATCAAAAGGCCAAATCAGTCTCTTTATTCAACCAATGAAAGGAACACACAAACAGAAGAACCTCCTACACCAATTCAGCTATAAAGAAAACTGAAACTAAGTCATTTGCAAGAAAATAGAAGCCTCTAGAAAGTAGTAGTGTATTATAAGTAAGCTGGGTAACCAAGACTCAGAAAGATATAACAATATTATCTTTCATATGTAAAACTTATTTCTAATGTTATATAATGTGCATATTTAAGTGCTTTTATGTACTTATGGAGTATATGACATGAAAGTGGAAATAAAGCAGAAGAATTCACAATGAAAAGCATTAAAGGTGCTGAGGAAGAAAGGGCTATTGCATATATGTAATGTAAAAATGGGTGGGGGTTACAGGGAACAGGATACAAAGGGATAAGTAGAGGGATTGCAAAGATGGAAAAAAGGAAGGGCAACAAAACTAATGTATATTTGAAAATTCCTTGATAAAACCTAATATGTTCTATACTAATTAAAAGCAAGATTTCTTAAAAAGAAAAAAAAAAGACTATCCTAAAGAGAAAGAGTAACAACAACAGAATCCACAAAGGCAGTTAAAAAAAATGCCACGAAAAGAATAAGGGACTCCCAAGAAGACAAAACTGTATGGCTCCCCTCCAAAGGGAGCCAAAGCAGAAGACTGCCCTAAAGGGTAACTAGTTGCTCTGCTGGAAAGAAACTGAGAGCTCTAAATGCAGGACAAGCCAACAGCCCTCATAAGTCTCAGAAACGATGGACACTGCTGGTGACGGAGCAATTCTTCTGGTAGATTGCTCAACAATGCTGATGGACCACATTTTTTTAAACCCATATGATGGCAGAAGCTGGGCATCATCTTTATAAAATTTTATCTATCTATCTATCTATCTATCTATCTATCTATCTATCTATCTACCTATCTATTTATTTTGCATCCTGGGCACCTGTTTCCCCTCCCTTTCTTCCTCCCAGATCCCTCCCCCTGCCACACACACACCTTCTCTTCCCATTCTCCAATCCCTTGTCTTCCTCAGTTTCTATTTAGGAAAGAAATGGATCCATTTGCAATCTTCTAAATGTTGACATCCAGTTATGACAGTACCATTTGTTGAAGATGCTTTCTTTTCTTTTTTTTTTCTTTTTTTCAATATGCTGTTCTGGTTTCTTTGTCAAAGATTAGGTGTTCATAGGTGTGTGGATTTATGTCAGGGTCTTCAATTTGATTCCTTTGGTTTACATGCCTGTTTTTATGTCAATTTCAAACTGTTTTCATTCCTGTAGCTCTATGTTGTAGAGCTTGAATTAAGGGTTGGTGATGCCTCCAGAAGTTCCTTTATTGTACAGGATTCTTTTAGCCATCCTGAGTTTTTCTGTATTCCATAAAAAGTTGAGTATTGTTCTTTGGAGTTCTGTGAAGGTTTGTGTTGAGATTTTGATGGGGATTGCATATAGAGAGCTTTTGGTAAGATTTCCATTTTTGTTATGGTGATCCTATCCCAGAGCATGGAAGATCTTTCCTTTTTCTAACATCTTCTTCAATTTCTTTTTTTTAAAGATTTAAAGTTCTTGTTGTATAGGTCTTTCACTTGTTTTGTTAGAGTTACCACAAAATATTTTATATTATTTGTGGCTATTGTAAAGGGTGATGTTTCTATAATTTATTTCTCAGCAAATTTATCATTGAGGGCTACTTATTCTCTTTTGTTAATCTTGTATTCCTCCCCATTACTGAATGTGTTTATTAGTTGTAGGAGTTCCCTGGAAGAATTTTGGGGGTCACTTATGTATACTATTATCTCTTCTGCAAATAGTGAAAATTTAATTTTTCCTTTACAATTTGTATCCCCTTGATCTCCTTTTGTTGTCGTATTGCTCTATCTAGAATTTTGAGTATTATATTGACTAGATACAAAGAGAGCAAACACCCTTTTCTTCTTCCTGATTCTTCTCTCCACTTAATTTGATGTTGGCTGTCAGATTACTATATATTACTTTTATTATATTTAGGTTTACTCCTTGTATCCCTAATCTTTCCGAGACTTTTATCATGAAGGGGTGTTGGATTTTATCAAATGCTTTTACAGCATTTAATGAGACATGTTTTTTTTTTCTTTCAGTTTGTTTATATGGTGAATTACACTGACAGATTTTTATATGTTGAACCATTCCTGCATCTCTAGGATAAAGCCTACTTGATCATGGAGGATTTTTTTTTTTGATGTGTTCTTGGATTCAATTTCAGGGCCCCCATGAGTATAAACAAAACATGACATATCAAATTGTAGGAAGACTAACCACCTCCACATGTATTAAAGCTGGGTAACCCAGCATAAATATTATAGTCTTAAAAGCCAATAAAAGAGTCAGAGACAGCCCCTGATCCCACTGTTAGAAGTCCCAGAAGAAGACACCAAGCTATAGAACTATAATTTATCGGAAGAGTGTGTAAGCCAATGCCATGTAGCCTTCCTCATGGTTGGTTCAGTCTCTGTGAGCCTCTATGAACCTAGGTTAGTTGATTCTGTGAGTTTTCTTGTGATGTCCTTAACCTGTTGGTCTTTTACACTTAATATCCCCCCTCTTCTGTTGGGTTTCCCAAACTCCAGCTATTGTTTGACTTTGGGTCTGCATCTGCTTCCATCAGTTGCTGGGTGAAGCCTCTCTGATGACAATGGGGATAGGCACAAATCCCAGCACATCCCATAGGCAGGATAATCTGTAGGTCGAAAGTTGTGTGGCTGGGTTGGTTTCCCATTCCCTCCACTTGAAATCTTGCCTGGTCAGAGAGATGACCAGTTAAGGCTATGTATCTATTACTGCTAGGAGTCTTAGTTGGGATTTTTCTTGTAGATTCCTAGGTGATTCCCTTGTGCTGAGTTTTTACCTGTTCCTGTAATACCCCCTGGTTCAGTATTCTCTTTCAGTGTTCTCCCTCTTTGCCCCTCCCCAATCTGATCATTCATGTTCCCATCCTTACCTACACTCAGTATACTTTTGAAATCATTTCTATTTCCCTTTCCCGGGGGGGTCAGGGTGTCCCTTCCATGAAACCTCCTTGTTACTTAGTCTCTCTGGGTCTTTACAGTGAATATCCACTTAGGAGGGGGTACATACCATGCTTGTATTTCTCAGTCTGGATTACCTCACTAAGGATAATTCTTTTTCTAGTGCCAACCATTTGCCTTCAAATTTCCTGGTGACCTTGTTTATTAGCAGCTAAGCAATACTCCATTGTGTAATTGTACCACATTTTTTTTATCCATTCCTCCATTGAGGGGCATCTAGGTTGTTTCCAGGGTCTGGCTATTACAATAAAGCTGCTATGAACATAGTTTACCTAGTGTTTTTGTGGTATTATTGAGCATCCTTTGGGTATATGGCTGGGCACCATCTTGAGAGACAAACTTTTGTTTTAAAATGAGCTATCCTGGAGACATAGAAACTGAGGGGGAAAACAGGGAATTTGAATTTAATCTGCCACAGACCCAAGGCAAGAGACAGCCATCTGAAGCTGTTATAGAGGACCAAAAGACAAAGGACAAAGTAATTCAGACTTCAGGAGGTTTGGCTCAGAAAGTGAAGTGCATCAGAAGTAACTTTACTCCTCTACCATTGGGAGTGAAAGGCATTGAACTGAGAATAACCTTGCATTTGGGTAACTCTCATCCTGAGCTCAGCAGTTATGTCAAAAACTTGAAGCCCTGATCAACCACTCACAGCTGAAGTCACTGAAGCTCCAGAGGTTTGCTGGATACCTAACATCACTTCTGCAGTGTGACTAATGAAGACAGATCCTCTACTTGTACAAATCTCAGTTGGTTGGTGCTTCTCACAGGCCTAACACAATTTGGAAAACAAGCTAGTACATTGGCCATCTCAAGGTATACAAATCTGCTCAGCTCACATGTTCAAAAATTGAGTGTGGCCTGCAAAGTCTTCTCGTATGACAAAGAACGAGAGCTTCCAAAATGAAGACAGCCTAGCAGATATCAGACACTATTTTTTTTTTTTTTGTCTGGAGAAACAGCAACAGTAAAAACCATAGGAAAGATTCCAAGTTCAAGTCTGGCATGCATATAGACAGAAGCTAGTTTAACATTTGATATGATATCATCTGTTGGCGTCTTTTCTTTTTTTTATTATATACTTCTAGGAGAAATTTTGCTCCATCATATTTTAAGAAGAACAGGTAATATTATTTTGCTGCGCACATTCATCTACTTTCGTTTACACACATTATCATAATTTGATAGTTCTATTTCCTGTTTTTTTTCTTTTATCTTTCCCCTCCTTGTGTTGATCCCCCCTTTCTGGAGTATATTTTCAGTATTATTTTATATTGGCTTTTTATGTTTTTACTTTTATTTTTCTTCTGATATTTATCCAGTTCTTTTTAAAAAAAAATCTCACTATTAAGTGATTGTTTTTTTTTCTTTTTTTAAATTATTGTTCTTTTCTTGCTCCCTTACAAAACTCTAATCCATTACTTTTCCTTTTTATTTATTTAACCTTACTTCTGTTGTGCTATTATTCTATTTCTATATTCTTCATTTACTTAATTGTTTTATGGTTTACATTTATCTAAAATAGTTTTCAACTTCACTGCTTATTATCCAATAGTTTTTTTTCCATTTTCCAGTTAATTCTCAATGGCAACATTAATAGGCTTTAATGAATTATAAGAGTGCTTATATATTTTCTGCAGTATGATGTTATTAATGTTACAACACTTTGTTGTTTCCATAATGAGTGGTACTTGGAATTGAGCCGTCAAAAGTAGACATCCCAAATAATATTGGAAGGTAGATTCATAGCCTATCATATTGCCGAACACATATACTAAAAAAACCAAGGTCACGTAACCCTGACAAAAGACCATATCTCTTCAAATACTGAAGTCAAAGATACTAATATATATAAATAAAATGCTGAATGAAAATTTCAAAATTCATTAGTATATAGAAAAAAAGTGAAATAAAAAAATGCAAAATGAATGTACAATCAATAAAACTAATTAAAATAAAAAAAATCTAAATTACATAAAAGTACAAAATGGAGTAACAATACAAAGATTTTTAAAAAGAATGCAAATAGAAAATTTGGAAATTAAAATTTCATGAACCTAGAAGGGAAAAAAAACACAATAAAAAAACATTTTCAAAAGACAACCAAGAAAAAGAAAGCATATGACAGATACAGGATACAGTCAATAAAACACTATACTTAAACATCATTAAGCAAAACTAAAATAAATGACTACAAACACAATGTTCGAGAATGCTCTTGTACAATCAAGAGAAAATATCTAAGAATTCTATGGGATAGATGGTACTGAGAACAAACTAAAGACATTATAAATTTATTAGATGAGTTTTAACACAAAATTTTCTAAATCTGGAGAAATAAATAGATATGCAAATGGATAAAGGGGGATTTAGAAACGCAAGTAGACATTACCAAAGAAGAAATAATCCAAATATGTCATAGTCAAATTACAAAAGTATAATAAAACTATAAAAAAAAAACCTTTCCAACTAACCTACAAAATCTAACATCAAATATCCCATCAGCATCCTTAAAATCCAGAAAAGCACAAAACTGTATTTAAGTCCTAGCAGTATGTAGCTGGTTACAAAGAACACAATATACAGCAAACCTCTCTCTTAACATTGCTGCCAAAATGTAGCTTTTTAAAAACAAATTAGAGGAATTCATGATCATTAAGACCAATTGACACACCTGTTTTCTAGTATCCAATAAAATAGACTTAAAAGTAAAACAAGTTAGAAGATATAATCTCTCTATATAAGTAAATGTTAGTTTATCAAAAAGACATACCAATTACTAAGTGTTGCTACTCTCAGTTTTATGAGACAACGATAATGAGCACAAAAGTTCAGAAAGATTCTTGATATTTAAACAACAACCCCGTAAAATCTTCAAGTTGATTGACCAATGGCATAGTGGTATATGCCTGCAATACCAACACTGGGGAGGTGAAAACAATAGGATGTTTGATGTTTGGCTATAAATGATTTTGAAGTCATCCTGGTCTATATGGGACACTGTCTCAAAGAAAGAAAGAGGGGGTAGGAGAGAGAGAGAGAGAGAGAGAGAGAGAGAGAGAGAGAGAGAGGTGGAGAGAGATATTTCAGAGTGGAAATACATCATACATCAAATGGACCTACAGAAACATAAATAAAATACACCTTTTTTTCTCAGTTGCCACGGAATCTTCCCTTCAATGCACCAGTTTGTAAGTCACAAATTAAGTAATCTAAAGTATTTCTTGGATATTATGAGGTCATAAGATAATAAAACTTGAAATCAATACTGAAAGAATCTATAGTAACCACACAAGTAGTTGGAGATTAAAGGATATACTTTGAAGTGACTGATGAATCACTGAATAAACCAGGAAAAGAAAAAATTAAATTTCTAGATTCCTATGGAAATGAAAGCACAAAACCTCTAGAATATAGTTAGGCTAATACTAAGAGGAAATTTTATAGCTATGAGAGCTTACATAAAAAAACCAGAAAGCTCTTACATAACCTAATTATGCAACTCAGTGTCCTATAAAAAACGAGAACAAGCCAAACCTAGCAGAATTAGCTGTAAAAAAATGATACAGATCAGGACAGGAAAGGAAGATGTCAAAGTCTCCTTATTTGCAGATGACAATCTTATACTTAAAAGACCCTAATAACTCCATTTGAAAACTTTTAGTTCTAGTAAATATTTTCAGTTAAGCAGCAGGAAGCAAAATCAACATACAGAAACCAGTAAGACAAAAAAGAAATTCAGGGTGAAAATGCCACTCACAATACCTTCAAAATGATAAATAAAATATATAGAAATAAACATTATCAAAGAAATGAAAAAACATTGCAATACAAACTTTTAAATACACAAGAAGATACAGGGAGATAGGGAGATTCCCAAGGGTAATGGATTGGCAGAATCAACATTGTGAAGCTGACTGTATCACCAAAAGCAACAATTTCCATTAAAATTTCAATGACATTCTCCACAGAACAAGAAAATAAAATCATAAAATTCATATGGAAACACAAAAAAAATCCCCAACAGCCAAAGCAATAAGAAGAATGCAATGCACATCACAATACCCATTTTTCAAATTATGCTACAGAAACACCATAACAAAAATTTCATGGTACTGACACAAAAACAGATAGATATATGGAATGAAAAACACAGAAATAGGTCCTCATAGCTATGACCAACTAATTATTTAGAAAGGTATACAAAAAATACAGTGGAAAAATGAGTCTCTTCAACAAATTGTATTGGGAAAACCAAATGTCTACCCTAGTTTGCTTATATCGGTGTTTTAAAATACTGGCCAAAAGCAATGTTGGGGAGAAAAGTTTTTTTTTTTCCTTTTTGTCTAAGTTACATATAACAGGAATGTCATGATTAAAACTCAAGCAAAAACTAGAGAGAAACCATGATTACTGTCTTCCTTCCTTTGGCTTGCTCAGCTTCCTTATACATCTTAAACCTACCTGCCCAGGAATGTACCACCTACAGTGGGCTGGACCTTCCCACATCAATCAGCAATAAAAAAAAAAAAAAAAACTATCCTATAGACAAATACACAGGCCAATATGTGAATGCAATTCTTCAAGTGAGGTTCGATTTTCCCAGGTATGTAATGCAAACAATTTTGATAAGAAGAATAAAATTTGATCCCTTATCTCTTACTCTGCACAAAAATTCAAAGGGAAGAAAATGAACCAAAGACCTGAAACTTCTAGAAGAAAGCTTTCTGAAAAAGACTAATAGCACTGGAAATAATCCCATGAATTAAAAAAGTGAGATCACATGAAATTAAAAAGTATCTACACAGCAATGTAAAATAAACACTATGAAGAAGAGACAACCAATAGAATGAGAATACAATAGACAATGAATTAATATTCAGACTATATTAGAACCTTTAATACTAAACACCAAAAAAAGAAACCAAAACTCTAAGTCCCCCAATCAATAAATAAGCTAGTAAACGGTTTAGATAGTTATCCAGAGAAGAAATGCAAACTGCCAATATAAATTTCACAAACCTTAGTCACTGAAAAGATGTTCAACATCCTTAGCCATAAAGGAAATGAAAAGTAAACTTACATTGAAATTCTTTGTTACCATAGTCAGAATAACAACCACCAGAAAAATAACAAGAAATGCTGATAAGGATGTGAAGAATATAGACTTGTCTGATCACTATGGAAATGAGTCTGGAAGATCATAAAAGAAATCTGAAAATGGAACCACTGTATGTTTAACACAGTCATCAGGAAATGGAACCAGCCTAGGAGATGAATGGATGAAGAAAACATGGAACATACACACATTCAACCATAAACAAAAGAAATGAAGAAGTCATTACACTTACAAGAAACGAGGTATAACTGGAGATCATCATATTAAGCAAAGTAAGTCAGATTCAGAAAGACAAGTATGTTTTCTCTTATATGAAGATTTTGTGTATATATGTTTATATATATACATATAGTTATGAAAACACAAATGGAACTGTGAGAAGGAAGGAAGATGAAGATAACTTTAAGATGCGGGGATGGAGTACAAAGGGAATAATGACATGAATGCATGGGAACTGTTTAGGGGATGAAGAGATACAGAAAGTGGAGGGAAGAGATGGAAGGCAGTATAAAAGGAGGATGAGAAAGATCAAAGTATAAAGGCATGCATGGCACAGCTCCAGAATGAACATAGATAAGAACTAATTTTAAAACTACAAACTAAGAAAATCACTTCATAGGATACAACTGGACTTGGGTAAAAGTTTCTAAATGTAGTAATGGACAACAAAATGTGACCATCTTGGAAGGGACAAAGCAAAGTTAATGAGCATTCCTTCCCCAAGACATATGAACATGAAAAGTCAGTCCCAATCGGGTTAAAATTAAGCCTTTATACAGTTATATTTTTCTTAATTTCAAACATGTTATTCACTAATATTTAGCAGAATATTTATAATACTTAGACTATTGATTAAGTAAATATCTATAGCTGAGATTATCTATGCCCATTCTTACAATTGAAATATTGAATTATATATGGAAGTAATTCATAACAAAATGGTAGAAAGACTAATGAAGAAGCAAGAAGTGAGAAGAAAGGAGAGAGTCTGCTACTCCTAGCCAACTACAGATAGTGGTAGCCAAGAAAATGAAAGCAAATATCAAGAGATGAGCCTTCTTGGAACTCTTTAAAGAGGTCTGATTTATGTAGTATCAGATCATTCCTCCTCCAGCTGCTAGAATCAGGGTTGTAAAGATCAAAATTGCCACAGACGTCTTTCACAGATTAAAGCCAAAAATTAAGGTGCCAAAGATGATGTTAGGAAGAGAAGGCAAAATTGACATACCATACTTGGACTGCCATGCTCAGTCTACTTCACATGAGCGAAAAATAAACTTTGATGTGTGTCACTATTATTTGGTTTTATTTTGTATATTTCTAAGCCTGTTTTTATTAATGCTCTATTCATACATTATTGCATATAAGAATATTTTATAGACTTTATTCTTTACTCTTTCTCTCTTATTAACCAAACTTTAGTATATGGCAAATATTTAAAACACATTATATGCTTCTAATTGATAAAAATAGATGCAGATCAAATATGACATTATTTAATTATATTCAGGAATATTTCTTTTTATTTTTTTAATTGTTGAAGAAAAATTCCCGCCTCCTCCCCATTTCCCATTTCCCTCCCCCTCCTCCCACACATAGCCCCCTTCCCCATTCCCTTCCCCCTCTCTCCCTCCCCCCCACTCTATTCTCCCTCCCTCTCGAGAATAAAGAGCAGTCCAGATTCCCTGCCCTGCGGGAAGTCCAAGGTCCTCCCACTTCTATCCAGGTCCAGG